>NC_056742.1:394295945-394300945 GCF_019279795.1 Protopterus annectens
ATATGGTTATACATTTTGTTCACAGAACTGTATTTTTAAATAGCCGATTTTTAATAACTGTTTTTTAAAAAAAATTTTAAAACAATTGAACTGTTTATTCGGGTGGGGTGGTCACATGATGTAAGTTCTAACTTAAACTATTTAAGGCGATTAATTTTATGGCACAGAGTTCTGATGAAGCTGGTATTTAGACTAGGTGAAAGCGCTTAACTCTACTGTGTTGTGTGTATCGTTCTGCATTGGATTTTATTAAAGAAGTCATTTTTTCACTACTGGTTTGGAGATCATTTATTGGACCTTTTCTTTGGCTGAGTGGTTCTTGGATTACTTTTCACTTATCCTTTACACTGTCATTTTTGTTTCTCTGAAAAGGCTTGTATCTATCTGTACAGGAGGATATCAATACAAATTACTAAGAGGAATTCCAAATTTAAACTTTTTGGCATGCACACAGTCCTGAGAAGATCACCCATTTGGAGTTATATGGCATGAGCTAAAACCAGAATATCACTCACAGACACAAAGTAAGTTTCACTTATTCAGGCACAAATGGAATAGGTGATTTGCAGAACTCATTGCTAACTACACGAGGAAACAAATCCTATTAGAAACTTTCTGGAAACAGGATAACCCTTCCTGAAAGAATCATCTTTAAGGAGAAACAATTCAGTAAGCAAATTTCAGAAGTTTTTCTTGATAAGTGGTCCATCAGTGAAAACTCTAGTGTATGCAACTTTACTCCGTAAGAAGTAAATATACCAGCCAATGGCTCTTGGTGATAACAACCATCCAGAATGTTCCAGTACCAAAATGTCACTATTAGTCATAGCAGAGTCATCGACAAATTCTGTGAGAATAGTTTGGCCGAGTTGATTTCTTGTCTGTCCCCATGTAATTAAAAAAAGATCCATTTGTGGTACAAAAAAAGCTTCATCTTTTTATACAAAATGTTTTATGATGGACTATTACACATATACACAAATATAACTATACTAATGCAAGGTACAGATGATTGCACCCTGCCGTGATACTCACATTTCATATATCCTCTCAACTATGTAAGCACTGAAGCTATTCTTAAAGCCATCCAAATTAACTGCTTACTTGACTCCCTGTGGAGATTGTTCTAGATTGCAACTACCTTTTTATGAACTATAGCATCATCGTTCTGCTTATGTTTTCATTTTTCCTTTCTATATTATATCTTTTATTCCATTGTTCTTCCTCTGCATTCTTCGTTATAGATTTGAAAAGCAGTTAATAACTTAGTAAATCTGCTTTGTATTTTTCAAAAGCATAACCCTGAGATTCATAAACCAAGAGGGATGCTGGATAACCTTCACTAGCACTCCAGTTACTATAATCTAGACATGTCTAAACAGTTCCGCTTTAAAGCAATGAAGAAAATTCCTAGGATGCAACTTTATAACAAGTTCCAACTGAACTTTTTCTCGTCCTCTCCATTTCTATTTCTCCCTGTCTTTCTCTCTTTCATACACACTATTTATTGGCATACCTTTCACTTTAATTTACCCCAAAATGGGTTTACCAAACTTTAGACCTTGTAACCTTATTTCTACCTGCCACACGTCCTTTACTGTGTAGCTACTAACTATCTGCCCCCAACTACTCTTGACTACCTTCTTGGAATCTACAGTACATCCTGCTATCTACATTACTGTAAGTTCATAGGTGATTACTAGGCTACTGTCACAAGAGCCTTTACAAGCCTAGAGAATAATACCCAGGATATGACAACATTATATCTTAATTCCCCAGACATGGGATGGGGTAGTATCAGGGTAGTGGGTCTTTGGGTGTTGGAGCCTTGAGTCATTTTACAGACGGCCTCTGTCCATAAGTGAGGCTTGGCATAATGGTTGAGGTCTTTGCCTCACAGATACAAGGTACTATATCTATCTTATAATATATAAATGCTGTCAATGCACATTCAAAATACATTCATAAACATAACCCTGTCACAATTAGTGCAGTCTGTATATCTTACCCCACTACTGTAAATATGCCTTTTTCTACAATTATGCCCTGGGATTCAGTAAACTCCATGTAGGCTTTGCACAAATATATGCTAATTGCATATTCATGCTGTGCACTGAATTTAAACGTAAGTAAGAGTGGTTTTGTGGCTGACAACACTCTTGCCATCCAGGAAACCATGTAACACAACATGGATAGAGCACAGTAGGTTAGCAGTTTTGCACAAAATGCCACAATGATCACCAGGGCTTAACATACAAGACTTCTCATAGCTCTCAATCTCTTAGTACAAGAAATCTGGACAAAGCACAACATAATGGGGGGAAAATGACCCAAAAATTGGGACATATTTAACATATGTGCTCTTTTAAACTTACATATCTGCTAGAATAGCAAGGGGGCTGTGTGGAGATATGTTTTCTGAAGGTTTGAAGTCTGAAACTCAAATATATGAAAATATTGAAACTCAGATATATGAAAATATTTAGCTACATCAGTCATGAGATCATCCCAGTAATATGGCAGAAAACCTTAGGCTCATAAGGAACACACCAAAAGATATACAAGGCAAAAATCTGGACATTCTGCAAAAATATGGACAGTTGAAAGGCATGATAGATATGTATATTGTCCAAATGCCTTACAGGACATTGTATACAGTGCAGAGTATTGTGAAATCCCATTCAGGCATTCTGTACAGACATTGTGTAAATGATCTCTAAAGGTACATGGATTGCCATGTAAAATAAATACTCAGGGGAAGTGTGTGTATTAAATAGGGACACACAGGTGAATTGTAGGAATGAACACCAGGAAAGAGGACAGGTGAAACAACCTAATATACAGCAGATGAAGGCATGTCAATGGAAGGCAGTTGTAGCAGCAACAGCAATCACATATCAGTGTGGTACGGGAGGGACTTCACAGTGACAATTTGTATTATGTGACTGTCACACAAGATAACATAACAATGGGGAAGATGTCTGTGTGAGATAAGTATCCTTACATGAACAATGCAGAGGACATCTATCAGGGATGTGATATACAATTGGAGTAGGCTGCATATTGTGATTTGCCTGAATATGACTGTAATCTTAGCAGAGGTCTTCAGCAAGTGGGACACAGGTAAAGGCTCATGGACAACATTAAAATAAACAAGCACAATCATAGACAATAGCAGAACAATACCACCAGCAATCCCATGTCTCTGAGATAAAACATGTGATTTAGAGTGATCAGAGATGATTCTGCGCAAACACACCTGTACAACTATTATGACATGTCCACACTCTTTGAGGATAATCACACACACTGTCCAGGCACTGTAACATCTGCTGGAGGTGTTAGGAGGGACACTGCTATACCTGTATGTGACATTATAATCAATAAAGGCTAGTTGACTGGTGTGCATGGCAGATATTTATGGCACAATCCACTCTGTCATGAATGTTACCCATGCCATTAATGTTGTCAAACACCTATGTATGTACTGTGTGCATCACCGGAACAGGTAGCACACATGCATCTTGTGTAACATACTCAGTAGTTGTGTTACATACAAGGAAGTAGTCAGCACTGTGGCAATATGCTTGTGGACGGTTCACTTACCATCTACCCCTGGACACAGGTCACATACCTATTGGTCTGATTATAGAGTGTGATGTCTACATTATACTTGGGTTGTGTGCTTGTTTTCATGATGTAACAAATACTCCCAAGTTTTTGTGTCATTGCAGGTGTTGTCATGGCTGTGGCAGCAGTCTTTGGTGTGTGTTGATACCGTCTGTATTATACTAATATCACAGTTGGAGTCAATGATAGCCCGCAGTCTAGTCTATAGTCCTTCAGACAGCTGTTTGGACAGAAGATGTGTATGTCTGATCATGGGACCTGAGATATAGGTCACTTCACACATTTCAACATATTTAGATGCCACGCATGTGATACCATGTTCTACCCACTTGGTGATATAGGTGTTTACAGCCACATCTGACAGTGTTGAATGAATACCTCAGTGTGGATTTGTGTCAAATACCTTGGGTTTTTCAAGTTTAATAGGATGATAGTGTTGTCATCATGCATGCCCTCAATGACCTCTTTGAAGACATCTAACAGATGTAACAGACATGATGTAGTATTAACTCACACAGGTCTGTTGCACACAGCCAGGATATTACTAGTGTCCATTTAGAAAAGCTCCAGGATGACATGTTGGTCTACTTCACAGATGAGGAGAGTCAGGATGTGTCTATACATGCATGCATTGGGTGCTGTCCCCCCAACTCAGACAGATGCATGTTGATGTACCCCCTTCTGTAAGAACATAGTCTATGTAGAGAGTGTGTTGAAATGTGTATTCAACTGTGTCAGGAAGGTGTATGTGATGAGTCACATGAAAGGCGATCTGTGATGTTTTCACAGCCTATTGAGTCTGTGTGATAGGCTTGGATGAAGTTAAGACAGTGCATACTAGCTATCCTGATCTGGCCTAGAGTTTGAACACAATCCCTCATGCAGGTATCATTGATAAACTTTCCCAGCTGGGGATTAAACCTTACATCACTAGATGGGCAACCAACTGGCTCACTGTCAGAACGCATACTGTGAAAATTGGTGAATCAACCTGTACCAGTAGAGCTGTCACCATTGGCATACCCCAGGTATCTGTTCTTGGCCATTTACTGTTTGGAATCTAGTTCTTGACAGCTCAGGTTAAAGTATACTGTCTTTGGCTTACCACATTTCTGATTGTGGCATACTGGGTGCAATCATTGAGTGCACCTATGATGATAACATACTACCTTAGGGGCTAACACAGCCTGGTGAGGTACATGCATGTATAGACACATCCTGACTCTCCTCATCTGTGAGGTATACCAAAATGTCATTATGGACCTTTTCTAAATGGATACTAGTAATATCCCAGTGACAAAGCCACATGGTCTACAAATAAATGCAAAAATGTGTCTTTGTCTTTCTGCAAAGTGGAATTCCCTGCTAAT
>NC_056742.1:394303445-394448445 GCF_019279795.1 Protopterus annectens
GTTCTAGTTCTGCATGCTGCCATATTGACCTGCATTGCATATCACACAACATTTAATATTAATTTATGTTGTTGATATATTTGAGACAACAGGGTTGTAGTGCATGAGGGGAGGCAAGGCATGGCTGCATTCTAAATATGTGACATGTTGTTCAGTTTAAGTTTCCACATATAGTTTCATGGCATAAAAAGTACAATGGACAGTAAACAGCACTAATGCATGCTAAATTTGACTTTGCATAGTACAGCAGTGACCAGTGGGTTTGTATGACTACTGGCAATGTGTTTGGGCATGTGAGATACACATTTCCATTATTTCCCTGTTTATGTGTAGTTAAACAGTGTGCAAACGCAAGCCACATTGCTAAAATTCTAAGAGTTAGTATTGAGTGTATGAAACAGACCTGCTGCTTAGCTGACTCTGTGGAAGCAGGTGTAAATGCATTGACACATTTCTTTCTGAGACCAGATGATACTGGGTTTGAATCCAGGTGTATCTAATACTTTTAAATAAATAGTGTGATAATGCAGTGACATTAATTGTTTACAGTACATGCGCTGCTGTATGTTGGCATAGTGCAATGGGGTTAAGCAGCATTGTGCAGAGGTAACTGCAACATTACAGAGTTGCTCACCATCCCTTGACATTGGTGCACGATGCCAATGTCCGCTCAAACATAGAGGCCAAAACATAAAGGGATCCATTGCTTTTTGTGCTACTTATGTGTGTTGCTTATGATTCTATTTTTTAGCCAGATTATAGGTGTTAAAATGGGGTACATAGGAAAGTCATGAAATGGGGAGCAAGCAGGGGGAAGAACAAAGGGAAAGCAATCCAGGAATGTGCAGGAGGGAGGTAGGTAAGAACCATAGCTATCCATTTCATATGTGAAGAATATTAACTGAATTTGGACTATCACCTCCAGAAAGAGGGGTGACAGCAATGTAATCATGTTGTATATCCAATCTGACGGAATCGAGTGTGTCAAAAAGACACGTGTGTGAAATGGAGAGATATGTATGGAACAATATATTTTGTGGGACAGGAGCCCATTTTTCTTTTTTTTTTAACTCAGTAAGAGAGGCATGCTGGGTAAGGGACATAGGTATTTTTGGGTCAGGTAAGTTGGGTAGGTAAGGAAGCAAATGCAAACAAACAAGACAAACAAAATAAGAGACAGGAAGGGTGAAGGGCACAAAAGGGTGGAGAACACCTTGATTGGGGTGAGAGAGAGGACAACACAGGCTCATGCCCATCAAACATGGAGACAGTGAGAATTGAGTCCTCACCCACTGGACTGTCATCACTGTCACATTACTTGTGGCTGGAATGCTTAATGTCTTCTCCTCCTACTGACCATGAGGGA
Organism: Protopterus annectens; assembly: GCF_019279795.1. Classification (NCBI taxonomy): domain Eukaryota; kingdom Metazoa; phylum Chordata; order Ceratodontiformes; family Protopteridae; genus Protopterus; species Protopterus annectens. Next base: position 394,304,812 of record NC_056742.1, read on the forward strand.
GAGCAGTCTCTGCATCCAGAGAGGCACACACCAATGATGCTGTGCCCTACACTATTAACCAACCCTAGCATCTCCGGAAAGGTGATGAAATCACCACCTCCGCCACTGCTCCTGGAGGGTACTACTGCACCAGCTGATGGGGTGGTACTACCTGAGGGGGAAGTAGTGCAGGGGTAGCAGAGGCAGTGCTGCCTGGTTGACTCTCAGATGTGCTGGGCATTGGTGCTAGAGTCGGTGGAGGGAAGGCTGATCCACTGGGGTGGGCTTACCTCACTGTCCTGTGTAACATTTAGTGATATGGTACAGATGGATGACATGGAGGCATTCTGATGACACATAATAGAAAATAATAAAAGAGAGATAAGGGTTGGGTGAGAGAAGAAAAGGGATACAATTATTATCATCATATGTAACAAACAATGCATTAACACAAGTATACAACTATTTTGTCTGAAGTATTACATTTAAGTATATGTCCTAACAGGTGCACACTATAACTACAGATTGTTGAAAGTAATCTTTGAAAGGTACATATATTGCATATATGAGTGCTCCAGTTATACAGATTACAGTTAACAGCAGGGCATTTATGCCAGTTAAAAGAGTTTAATTTAATGGAAATATTATTAAAGAAATTCAGTACTGTATATCTCTTACTTGTGGTATTTGAACTCAGAATTTCTGACTACAGTCTTATATTTGACTCATAAAGTTGGTTTGTGCTACAGACTAATCCATGCATACTTGCTGTTACAGTTAGGATATGCATGCTCAACTTGCTATAACTGTATATAAAACCCAAAAACCTATCTTTAACTTTTAAAAATACAATAATACTTCTTTTGTGCTACTTACATACCTCTTGCTTGCCTCAGTCTCTCTAACTGAGCAGCATGAGCCTGTCTGTTGAACACTTGTCAGCATTAGCTGCGAAAAAAACAGAAAAGAACAGAAGAGCAGTATGCAAACCAGTCCTGTCTACATTTAGCTTTCTAAGTATTACAAATTCTCTCCTATTATCATACTTACACAGCTGTGGTATGTCCACAGTCTTAGATTCATTCAACCAGTGGTTGAGGGTATCCCATTTGTGCCTATGTAGGTCATTAAAATGATGCACACACTGTTCTACAGTGCACAGGATGCCTCAGACTTGTACTGGGAGTCAGAATAGTCCCCCCTGCAGAAGCCTTTAGCTGTGGCACTTTACCAGGAATCCAATAAATATCCTGGACTCCTGGGACACCCCACCTCTGTGCCCTACACTTGGCAGCTTCCTCACTAACTCCAGCCATGTCTAACACCTGAACTAGAGCAATGGACAATGATGCTTTCCTGAGAAATCCAGATGACATAAATACTTGAAATAGGAAGGCTACTCTGACACTTGACCTTAGTTTGAGGGGGGTCTGCTGCTGTAGCTTGGAAATATATATTGAAAATTGGGAGGTAACTGTTAGGTGAGATAAGTTTGCAGACATGCACTGGGGGCATAAATGGCATGACCTGACACATTTGTTTTTGGTTTTATACACTGCTAAAATTGATTTTTAAAGTGTGGGATTCAAACCTAGGCATAAGGGACAAAACATTTCCTTCCATAGTGTTGATTTTCCATCTTTGCCACAGAAGAAGTGCTGCTCAGACATAATCAGGAATCAGTCATAAATAAAGCTGACAGTTTGAGGTGTTACACTTATATGTGTGTGACTTGACAAGGTTCTTGTATATACATCTAGTTGTGTATGTGTCTTATGCAATTGTGAAGGCCATGCAAGTCCAGATACCAGAATTATACTTATATAACTATAGTAGACAGTATACCTTTAGTCAGATCTACTTTAGTAGATCAAAAGGTCAGAAAACCAAAAGTCTAACTGACGAGATGAAAAGACCGCAAATTAAAAATACTGAATGTGTAATATTTTGAAAGTTGTAAGAACAAAGCGCCTGCTGAGCATGTCTGACTACACTCAGACGTAATGAATGGAGATCATGGACAAAACAAAACAACAGCTACAGATGATTTAAGGTAAAAATGTATAATTTTCAACTTTTCTGAATGAGATTGCGGTGCCATGTTAATCAGAAAATGTACTCTTTTCTCCACTGTAGTGCAATCTCAGAGTTGGTCTATATAATTATCAGGGGATGTGGGGTGCAGGGGGGCTTTCCTCCCTGCAAAAATGGCGAAAACAATATATTTTTAATTTAAATTAAATATTTAATGTAGTACCTCTTGTTTTGTGTTGTGCGCAATCTCCATTCATAATGTCTGAGTGTTGTTGGACATATGCAGCAGGTTCTTCATTCTTTCAATTTTCAGAATGTTACACTTTTAGTATTTTTAATTTGCGGTTATTTCATCTCATTATTTAGAGTTTTGGTATGCCATATGTTTGATCTGCTGAAATAGATGTCTTCAGTCATATATCTGAAAATACAATAAGGTTGTATTATCTCTCATACATATAATTCATATCAGCCCCACTATCTAAAGTGTTATAAGTAAAGGTGAATATAATAGGAAGTGGAATAAGAGTAAAAATGTTTGGAATATCCTGTATTAGAACCCGGGACCATATGTATGGCAGCCATACACTTACACCTGTTGCCACAAGAATGCTGAAATAATACTTGTCTATTTTTCAGTTTGTTGCTATTAACTACACTGTCACAACAATAAAAGTAGGTTGCACACCCTGTACTAGAACCCAGGACCATTTGTACATCAGCCCTATACTTATACCTGCCACCACAGGACTAGTTACATGATGTTTCCTTAATTTCTTACTCATTCTTAAATTCCCAGTGTTAACTGCCACTCAACACCACATTGTGTGCATGTGCAGTGCCCAACAGAATTAATTGAATGCATCCATTTTTAATTGTTGGCTGTCTGCAGGTGTGCCATGATTGCAGCTGTTGGGGAACCTTGCTATCATCCATTGCAACAATGTATTCTTTTTGACATTTGCACTTTTACAGACACCCTCAGCCAGATTCAGGAAGGCTTACACGGAGTTCAAGAGTAGTGTAAGCCTCCGTGTAAGCCTCCCGATTCAGGAACAGCCCAAATCTCCGTGTAAGAGACAGCTAACACGTCTCTTACATGGACTGGGCGTGGAAATGCTCAATACCTCATTTGCAGCTGAAAGATATGCAAATGAGGTATCTGAGCGATCCACGAAGCAGAAACCAGTCCGTGTAACAGACGTGTTAGCTGCAGAAATGTACTCAGCTGACAACTGAGTACATTTCTGCAAAATTAAAAACGGAGCTATGTCAGCTCCAAATAAAGGGTGCATTTGTTTCATTAAGCATGCCAATGGCCAAATATGTGGCCATTGGCATGAAAAAGTGTTGCAAAAATATGTAATATAACTTTTTTTTTCCACGGGATTTTGAGGTTTAACTGCAGCGCACACCCACGCAAACGGGGTGCGCTACCTAAAACTAAAAACCAAAGCTTATAAGCCCACAATTGTGGGATTTATGTATTACATGTAATGTCAATGGAGGGACTTGCAGACCAAAAACAATATGGCCTCCGTTTAGTGGTTGTCAAGGGGGGGAAGCTCCGTGTAAGACATGTAACTAGTCATTACTAGGCAATCCTATGTAAATGAGGGTTACAATACTGAATCACACTGCCACATAGGTAATGATCACTTTCTGAATAGTGTAAGAGTTAGAGAAGGGGGAGGAACAGAGTAAGAGGTAGGTGACATCATGGGGGGGGAAGGATAGATACAAATGTACCAGATTGGAGGGCAATGTAAGGTGAAAGATGACAGACAGATCTCAGGGAGGGAGGTGTGTCCCAACAGAACACTAGGAAAGTCAAGAAACTGAAGGTTTACGCTATCCCTACACTCAAAGTTTCTTGATATACGTGCATGCGTGCGTGTGCGCGCGTTGAAGGCAGGTTCAACATGTGGGAGCGTGTTGCAAACCGTGTACAACGGTTTGCGCGGGCGTGCACGTGTTTAAGGCAGTGTGCGCGCGTTTTAACATGAATCAGCCTAGTTAACACCGTGTAAGGATGTGTGCGCGCGTGTAACACCGTGTAGGGATGTGTGCGCGTGTTTAAATGACTGTGAGCGTGTTTAAGCTGGTGTGCACATTGCTCCCCCTCAGGAAACAGAGAGGAAACAGGAAACAACTAAATTACACGGAAACTGCCAGAGGATACTGCTGCAGTTAATTGTTGGAAACAATTGGAAGCAGGCAATTATGCAGGCAGACTAGAAGCCCAACCCAGCACTTAAAACACTGCAAAGAGCAGTGCAGGGTGTTTCTCACAAGAGATACTGCAGGAAAGTAAGCTATCAGAATTGAAAACTGAAAAAGCTGAACTCAGAGCAGAAATGCTAGGGGCTGCCATAGCTGTTATAATCAGGCAAAGGTGAATTGCTGAGGGTGGTGTCAATGCAGATGCTGACAGACAACCCAGAGTGAGGAGAAGGAGAAGAGTATACAGGCCCAGGGTCACCTACCATGGGTTACATGAGCTGGAGATAGTAGAGCGCTACAGAGTGGACAGAGACCTTCTGCAGCAGATTGTTGAGCTGTGCAGGCCACATCTCACACACAGAACCAACAGAGGGGAACCCATCCCAGTGGAAACCAAGGTATGTGTTGGCCTAAGAATACTAGCAACAGGTACCTTCCAGAGACGAACTGGTGATATGATGGGGATATCACAGGCATCAGCCTCCAGGGTACTGCACCAGTTCCTGGATGCCATGTCAGCACATGTCGGTGATCATATATATGTCCCTAATGACCGTGAGGTTGTGGCCTGCAATATGCGTCTCTTCCAGCAAATAGCGAGATACCCTGAGGTGCTGGGTGCAATAGACTGCACGCATGTACGCATCAAAGCACCAGCTGGTGAGCGGGGTAGAGTCTACATTAACCGCAAGGGATACCCCTCCATCAACTGCCAGGTCATGTGTGATGCCCAGGGCATAATAATGAATGTGTGTGCTGGCTGCCCTGGGAGCTACCACGATTCCCACATCTGGCATCTGACGCAGCTGTACCAATCATTTGCCAGTGGGGACTTCCCACACGGACACCTAGTGGGGGATGCAGGTTATGCACTTGAGCCGTGGCTGATGACACCCATCAGAAATGCACACACACCTGAACAGGAACGCCATAATGAGGCACACGCACAAACACGTAATGTCATAGAGCGTGTGTTTGGGCTGCTGAAGTCACGGTTCCGGTGTCTGGACACATCTGGTGGAGCCTTGCAGTACACACCAACTACATGTACCCAAATGGTCATGATATGTGCTATGCTACATAATATGATCCTGCGGAAACAGCTGCAGCAGGATCAGCACAGGGCTGGGCCTAACATCCCCCCACCATTGCCAAGGCCACCACAGACAGAGGGTGACTCAGAGGAGGAACAACCTGACCTTGTCCCAGTAGGCAGAAGGAGGTGTGCCCAGTATGCCCTGGCCTTGGCAAAGAGGCAACGCATAGCACATACACTTGGTCAGTAGGAACACTGGAACTGATACCCACTCTGACTCACTCATATAGTAACAGGGATGCCTAACATGACACAACCTGCTTCCAAACATGTACAGGGAGTGTAGTATGTGCATCCGACAGAGGCAGCCCTGCAGCACCACCTGAGGCATCAATGCCATGTGTTAAGTAATGTAATACCATGTACCATATGCACACCTGAGGACCCGACTAACATCCACCCACACCAATCATAAACCACAAAAAACACAAACCTACCTCATAGGTACCACAAGCGATAGTTACCTAGATATAATGCTACCCAATGCCAGAAGTATAAATGCGTGCAGTGTAAACGCACACAGTATAGAGAATGTAGATATCAGTGCTGTAATAGAAAACAGGGTCAAAGCCCACATCAGCACCCTGACACTACCAGGTCACACCTCTGTCCTAATAGCAGGAACTGCCCCAGGCCTACTCTGGCAATGTGAGTGTCAAATGAAATATTACTGTCAACCTGGGTGCCCAGGACCCTGATAACCTCGTCTGTGCTTAGAGGATTGCCACCTAGATGGGAACTAGGGGTAACCCGGTTGTTCCCGAAGGGTATGACTATGCATTGTTTAGCGTTTAACGTAAGGCCATGGCTCTGGCACCAGTTATCTGTGTCTATGAGACCCTTCTGAAGGATGTCTGTGTCAGATGGGTTTCCAACTATGCTTCCCAGTTTGCAGCCATCTTCAAACTTTGTCAGCCATAATCCTCCTGTGTTTGCTCGTACTTCTGAAAAGTAGATGCTGATCAAATGTGGGCCCAGGACTGAGCCCTGTGGGACACCACTTGTGACAGCTCTGGAGTGTGACATGGCACCAGCAACTTTGGCCCTGTGTGTTCTGTCACTTAGCCAGTTTGCGACCCATGCTGTGATGTATGGGTACACAATTAAGCTGGTGATGTTTTCAATGATACCTGAGTGGGGTATTGTGTCGAAAGCCTTTGCCAGGTCAAGGTAGGCTGTGTGGACTGCCTTGCCCATGTCAATGGCCTGGGGGACTGTCTTGAAAAAGTCAACCAAGTTTAAAAGGCATGATCTGCCCTTGACAAAGCCAAACTGGATTGGATCCAATGTCTGCAAGTCCCCCATGTCTTAATTTATAATTCCCATTATGATCCTCTCCATAGCTTAGCAGAACAGGCTTGTCAAGCTGATGGGGTGGTAGTTTCTGGGGTTGGTGGAGGCACCTCCTTTGTGAAGTGGGTCCACCATTGCCGTATGCCACACCTTGGGCACATATCCTGAGGTGAGGCTAAGATTAAACAGCTGCCCTAACTGCGGGTGTAATTACTCATTGAGTTCATGCAGCACACAACTGGGGACATCATCTGGTCCCATGGATAAAGTGTTTTCTGCCTTGGGTAGAGCAGTTCTCACCCCAGCATTGGAGATGTTTGGGGGGGCTACAATCCTCTGGTGTAGATACCCCTCCAGTTGTGGGGGGGGAATCTGCACTGAACCTGTCAGCCAGTATGTTGGCAATGTCTGTAGGTTCAGTGATATTTACATCATTCCCAACTAATTCTGAGCATATCTGGGAGTTCCCTCCCAGGTTTCAAACATAGGTAAAAAAGGCCTCATGATTGTCCCTTGAGTCCTGAGTGGGTTTACTCTCAAAACTCGCCTTGGATGATTGTATGGGGAACCCAGTGTTTTACTCACAATGAGCAGGGTGTCTTCCTTCACGGATGTCGCTCTATCTTGTAGTAGCTCCTTCCTTCTGTTGTAGAGCTTGTTTATGGCTAGGGTCCACCAGACTGGATGCTTGCCTGTGGTACAAACAGTCTTTGTCTTGTTTGGGATTGCCTGATCCATGCAGTCCTGGAGTTGCTTGTAGAAGGCATTTGTATGTGATACAGCGGCTTGGGTAATGGTGTCCGCTGGCCTGGGGGCCTTGAAAGAGACCACACCAGTCCGTAGAAATGTGAAGTCAGCATCTGAGAAGGTCTTCACTGTTTGTTTTTCTATCTGGGGTATGGGTGGGATGTGGACCCCCACTGAGATTAGTCCATGATCTGATCTCACCAATGATGGGTATACTGCTGGTGTTGAACAGTGTGACCCCATGTTCGTGATGATGAGTTCTAGTATGTTGTCTCCACTTGTGGGGATGGTGACCAGTTGTTCCATGGCATTTGAGTGTATGAACTCTTGGAACCTTTGTGTTAGAGTGTTGTGGCATGATTAGTGATCCCAGTCTATATTTGGATAGTTGGAATCACCCAGTAGTATGGTGTTTGGAGATACATATATCCCCTCCAGTGTTTTCAGGACAGCTGTGTGAGGTACCTGAGTTTGAGAGGGTGGTATGTAACATGCTACAAACTGCAGAGCCGTCTTGCCTACGGTTACTGGCACCTGGATGGTCTCTGATGCATCGTGTGTTGCCACCAACCTCGAGGCGAGGGTGTCCTTGATGAATATGGACACCCACCCTCCTTGAGGTAACACCTGATAGTGCCGGGGTGCTGTCAGAAGCTGTGAACCAGGTTTCAGGCACAGCACAGACATCAATGTGCTACATACTGAGAAGGGCATTGAGTGTGTGCAGCTTGAGGTTGAGACTTCTGGCATTGAGCAGCATTACCCTTAGTGTCTTTCCTTTTCTGTGTTCTAGGGTGGTAGGTGTAGAATCTGAATCTTGCATAAAAAAGGCACAATGGGTGTGGCAAGAGCATCAGCCGAAATCCGGAAGCCCAGGGGTGACAGGTGCAAGCCGTCCCTTGCAAATCAGCGTGGCCTGTCCAGCATGTCATCCCAGGCAGACAGACATTGGACCCCCTTTGAATGACACCATAGTTTAAGCAAATTATTACAGCTGATCATCTTGTCTCTGTTTATGTGGCATCATACTTGGTGAAGGTAGGATACTGCTCAAGGTCAGGGTCATACCTGCCTGGCCTACATAATCAGAGGGATTCTCTATGTCTCTGTACATGTAGTCCAGGGAGGTACATCTCAGGACGTTCACACCAGCATGGATAATGACTGGGTCAGACTTGTACTTGCAGTTGAGTGACCTGAGTGCTTGCATTATGTGGTGGATTGCAGTGCCTGATAGGCAGCTTACTGTGACCTCCTCTGTACTCGATCAGTGTGTCTGACTATGGAGTCACCTATGACAAGTGTGTCTGGCATTGTGTTTGGCCTCAAGGGCTGTGACTGTTTGGCACACCGACTATGTGGTCAATGTGTTGCATGTGCTGTGCCCTGTGGAGGCAGTTGTGTGAGTGTCTGCTGTGGTGGCCACTGCCGTTTTGGTAGACTCCTGATCAGAGCCTCTGAGTATGTCTTCGTGTGTCTATGTGTATGATTTTAAGTTGTGATAGTGCCATGCGAGACTAGGTTTGTGATGTGTGTGGTTACCTTCACCTTCTCTCTGGTCTTGCTAGTCCTATGTTGAGAGAGCTCAGCCTCCACCTTGGCTATATAGTTGCATCTCTCACATGTATGTGTGTTTTATGGGAGAAGGAGAGGGTTGTCAGTGTACATGAGGCAAGTGTAACATTGCCTCAATATTCCCAGGTTCACCAGCTGAGCAGGAGAGGACACTAGCAACTGATCCCTAGACATGCTAGAAGGAATAGACAAAACAAGGTTGGAATACAGGGAGATATCAAGCCCCCCAAACCACATCATAGTGTTTGACTGACAATACCTACACATACACCAGTGTTTCATAGTGTCATAGTCTACTACTAGGCTATCTGCCCTAGTGCATGTATAAGCCTAGCCATAGTGATGTGGCTATTGCCACCCCTTATAGTGGTAATAAGTGTACAGAATAGATTCTGAATATTGTGCCTCTGACTTAGTAGTGACACATTATGACCCCCTTACATAATTGAATAACATGACTGTGCCTCTGTCTAGTCTGTGCCTCTGTCTCATATGCAGTTGTCCAGATGTCTCCTGAAGAGAGTCAGTGAGGGACTCTGTCAAACATGAACTGGGATACTCTGCTAGAGTGTGAGATGCCTCTCAGTTATGACTCTGTCCCTCCAGCATGTCCTATACATGTATGTGCTGAGGTTCAAATCCTCAGCTCTCATGGCTCTGGTGGATTTGGATTGCTTGCAGTGGAGCATGTCTACCAAATCCTGATTGGACATGGTCTTGTATGTCAGGCATAGGTCACCTGTAAGTATGCGGTATGACACTGAACAAAGCTGGATTTCCTCTATTCTGGAAGCATATGACATGTGTTGAAGAACCCTGATCTTCATGGTAGGTACTTTTGGGGTGTCTCCAGCTGTTGCAAGTGCTGGGTGAGGTACATACCATATGGGGCTTTGTATTCAATCATGGGCCTGATAAGGGAGAAGGATAGTGGAACAATGACCTCCTATGATCTGGATGGAAAACCCTCCATGATAAGGTGGGCAAGATGAAAGTACAAAAAGCAGTATCTGGAACAGCAACCACAAGAAACGAAAATAAAGATTCAGTTCCAATAAGGCAGTATGCTGAACTGTAGTGTCTCAAGCACCACTGTACATACGCAAATCAGTCCACCAAGGTAGCAGCAAAAAGTATTTAATAAAACACATAAAATACACATTGTTGAGCGCTTTCATCTATCCATATAGACTTCCTCAGAACACCATCCATTTTAAAAAGACAGCTTATATACATACACACACCTCTGTGTAATCACTTAATTAGATAAAATCAATGATTATAAAAAAAGTTAACCCTATAACTGCTACCTCTAGTGTGTCAAACAGTTGAAACATCTCACACATATATTCCATTCTGTTTGTGTAGTTCTCATAATTAGTATACATATAAACAAATATACCTTCCTAAAATCCATGTTGTTTTTTAGAATAATATGTACCCATGCAAAAAGTAAAAAAAATATATAAAAAAAATATAAAAAAAATATAAAGTAAAAAAAAGTAAAAAAATATAAAAAAAATATAAAAAAAATATCATTCATTGCTAACTGAAATAATAAGTGTCACCATAATATTCTAATACAAAGATGTAAATAAACCACATGATGACAAAAATTCCATGACTGTTGTTAAAAAATATATGTATACATTAAATTCTATTATTGTCTAACATAGGCTTAATCGAAATGTACTCGTTTATACCAGGAAACACTGTGGCATTTAATTTTATTTGCCACCATACCTCTCTCTCTCCTAATTTTTTCTTTACATTCCCCCCTCTGGCATTAATTTGTACTATCTCTAATATCCCAAATATAAACTTGTCACGAGTTTTACTAGTCATCAAGTGTTTACTTAAAGCATTTTTTTCATCACCCTTTTTAATGCAGTAATAATGATCATATATCCTATTACGGAGACATCTCTCCGTTTTTCCTACATAGTAACAAGTGCAGTGTGTACAGGTAGCTAAATATACTAAACAGGAAGTTCTACAATTTCCTTTCACAAATTTAATATTAGTGAAATTGGTATCCTGCAAGCCTAATGTATTTCTGCCATCAATGTACCTGCACTGGTTACAATTACCACATTTATGTGTACCCTTTGTAATCAGTTGACCTTCTAATATATTGTTTTTCTTTTCAAATTCCAACTTTAAATTGCTTGCATTACTATATACAAATGTAGGCTTATTTCCCATGACTTCTAAAATATCCTTGTCTACACTAAGTATGTTCCAGTGCTTCTCCAAAATGGCCTTAATGTCATTAGTATTATACCCATACTCTAATATACAAGCCCCAGTATAATTTGCCACTGCGGCCTTATTAACCTCAGTCTGGGCCATAACTTCCTCCTTTTTACCCAAAATGGCCTGGTATTTGATGTTTCTATAACTAATGACATAGTGCTTTAGGTCAGTAATCAAACTTTCAGGGTAACCCCTGACTCTAAACATATTACCAATGAAGTCCAATTCCATTGCCAAATCAGATATACTAGAGGTCATTCTAGCCGCTCTTATAAATTGACCTTTGATGATACTTTTTTTCTGTTTGTAAGGGTGGCAGCTGTTAAAATGCAGATACGAATTACTAAAAGTCTCCTTTCTATGAATCTTAGATATAAAACCCTCATTCCCAACAGTTATCTCAGTGTCTAAGTAAGATATTGTTTCATTACTCATACTAACAGTAAATTGTAAATAATCACACCTACTGTTCAGGTAGGCTATAAACTCAGCTAATTTTTCTTTACTCCCTTTCCAAATTAAAAACAAGTCATCCAGGAATCTAGTATATAAATCTATAAATTTCCACCATTCACTACTAAATATGTGTTCTTTCTCCCAATCAAGCAAAAATAAGTTGGCGAATATGGGGGCGCAAGCTGCCCCCATCGCAACCCCCTTACATTGCCTGTAGTATTCTCCTTCGAAATACACATAATTGTATTTTAATACTATATCAGTGAATTCCAAAATTAGATTTTTTCTGTCTTCATCAATGACTCCCAGTTGATCTATACTATTACTAAACTTGTTTAAACCTTCCTCTAAGGGAATACTTGAGAATAAGTCTACCACATAAATGGTTACCAAGAGAATACCAGGTTTACATAGATCAGGTGTCAATCGTCTCAAAAAATCCCATGAGTCCTTTAATAAATGATGCACTTTGACATAACTAGATTTTAACCATTTGTCCACAACCTTACCAAACACAAAAGTTTTAGATTTATTCCCTGATATAATTGGACGGAATGGAGGATCTAGAACATTTTTATGCACTTTCGGTATACCTACAATAGTACCTATAATGGGGTCATTAATTTTTAAATAGTTATACATGTCTAAATCTATTCTCTCCTCTATAAACAAGTCTTCTAGGACTAAATCAATCTTATGGTATCCGATGTTTACTTCATTAATAGAAGAGATATCATAATTCCCTGAATTAATTAAAATCATATGAATCTTATTCTTATAGTCAGTGGTATTGTATAACACTGTGCCCCCACCCTTATCAGGCTTCATGATTCGTATCATATTGTTACACTTCAAATCATTCAATAATTTATGTTGGTCATAACTGAGATTGTATGTTATCTTGTTCTTTTTACAATTATTATAATAAGCATACATATCATCTATGACCAGTTTCTCATAAATAGCCAATAAACTGTTAAGGGGGGGAGTGTAGTTGCTTCTAACTCTGAATTCTCTGTTGTTAAAGGGCTTGTTCCTGAATAACAATTCCAAGTTCAATTTTCTGATATATTTTTTGAAATCTATGATGCTTCCAACTAAGTTAAATTTCCTGTATGGAATGAACTTCATTCCTTTTGCAAACAGTTCAAAGTGTTCATTTTTAATAACAAAATTAGTGTAGTTAAAAATATTATATTCCCCAGAACTGTAGTGCACCTCATTGTGCTTTAAAATGTTCTGTCCAACCTCTTTCCCGGTTGTCTTAAACTGACATGCGGTTGTCTTTCTTTTTGTTCCCTCCACCTGTAAGTATTTGTGTCTTTCCGTCCTTCTAGTTGCCAACGTTTGTCTCCCTCTTCTAAAAAATTCTCATTCCTATTCTGATAAATGTCAAACCTAGCATTAGTATATCCATTTTTATAATGTACAGACTGTTTTCCTGAGAAATCACCCTCGTGTGACTTAGTCCCATTCCTAACAGTTCTATTGCTTTTAAGGGGAACATTGTTTTTCCTATTTTCCCACTTGTAAGCTTCTTTGTTCGCATATTGGTCCCTATCTCTCCGCATTTTTTTACATTTTCTTTCAAACTGTTTGTCAATAATTTTTTCCACCCAGTCAAACTGGCTATTATATAATGTTTCCATTTCATCAAATAATAAGTCACTAGTAATTTTTTCATTTAAAGCCTCCACTTCAGTTAACAATTTACATACTTTTTTATCATTGCAAGAAATTATAAATTTCATGAATTCCATTCCAAAATTATTAAACATTCTGTTACATTCATCCATATTATCTTCATTTAAATCAATACCAATAGGAAATTTAAAAAAACAAAGTCCCAGAGGGACAATATGGGTATCCATACATTGTTTTAAATAACTATTGTCTAATTGTATACTCTTCAGTAACTTTAATTTACTGCCAAAGCTCATAATACATTCTTTTAATGTTGCATCATTATTCCTATTGAATTTACTCTTGTTACAGTTACTGTGGGTGTTAAAGTCCACTTCATTTAACAAATATTTCTGAATGTCTCTCCCCACTTTGCATTTTGAGACATTGCCATTATCTACAGTACCTGTGATGGCTCCATTAGAAGCCATGGCATAAGTTCTTTTTGGCACAAAGCGTTTCGGTTTAGCTCCTAAATCCTGGAAAACGACCTCCGATCAGATAGTTCCTCGACTGACATTGTTGTCAGCCCCATTTTCAACTTTGTCTCCAGATCCATGAGAGGCTCGACCAAACGCTTCACTTTCGTGACAATTAGCTCTGGTTTCAGTAAAACTCGCGCGCTTCTCCTCTCTCCTCAGGGCGCGCAATGATGTCATAACGTGACCAGCACCATAGGTAGGCTCCCCTTGAGTCAGTAGCTCAATCAATCTAGTTAGTTTGCCCTTAACGATCGCCATCTCGGACTGTAATTTATATATCTCATCCCTCCTGGGTGAGAAAAGAGATGGCATTTCGTCCAGCGAATCCATACTGCCAACGTTTCACCAACCAAATGAAAGTACAAAAAGCAGTAACTGGAACAGCAACCACAAGAAACGAAAATAAAGATTCAGTTCCAATAAGGCAGTATGCTGAACTGTAGTGTCTCAAGCACCACTGTACATACGCAAATCAGTCCACCAAGGTAGCAGCAAAAAGTATTTAATAAAACACATAAAATACACGTTGTTGAGCGCTTTCATCTGTCCATATAGACTTCCTCAGAACACCATCCATTTTAAAAAGACAGCTTATATACATACACACACCTCTGTGTAATCACTTAATTAGATAAAATCAATGATTATAAAAAAGTTAACCCTATAACTGCTACCTCTAGTGTGTCAAACAGTTGAAACATCTCACACATATATTCCATTCTGTTTGTGTAGTTCTCATAATTAGTATACATATAAACAAATATACCTTCCTAAAATCCATGTTGTTTTTTAGAATAATATGTACCCATGCAAAAAGTAAATAGAATATTAGTCATTGCTAACTGAAATAATAAGTGTCACCATAATATTCTAATACAAAGATGTAAATAAACCACATGATGACAAAAATTCCATGACTGTTGTTAAAAAATATATGTATACATTAAATTTTATTATTGTATAACATAGGCTTAATCGAAATGTACTCGTTTATACCAGGAAATACTGTGGCATTTAATTTTATTTGCCACCATACCTCTCTCTCTCCTAATTTTTTCTTTACATTCCCCCCTCTGGCATTAATTTGTACTATCTCTAATATCCCAAATATAAACTTGTCACGAGTTTTACTAGTCATCAAGTGTTTACTTAAAGCATTTTTTTCATCACCCTTTTTAATGCAGTAATAATGATCATATATCCTATTACGGAGACATCTCTCCGTTTTTCCTACATAGTAACAAGTGCAGTGTGTACAGGTAGCTAAATATACTAAACAGGAAGTTCTACAATTTCCTTTCACAAATTTAATATTGGTGAAATTGGTATCCTGCAAGCCTAATGTATTTCTGCCATCAATGTACCTGCACTGGTTACAATTACCACATTTATGTGTACCCTTTGTAATCAGTTGACCTTCTAATATATTGTTTTTCTTTTCAAATTCCAACTTTAAATTGCTTGCATTACTATATACAAATGTAGGCTTATTTCCCATGACTTCTAAAATATCCTTGTCTACACTAAGTATGTTCCAGTGCTTCTCCAAAATGGCCTTAATGTCATTAGTATTATACCCATACTCTAATATACAAGCCCCAGTATAATTTGCCACTGCGGCCTTATTAACCACAGTCTGGGCCATAACTTCCTCCTTTTTACCCAAAATGGCCTGGTATTTGATGTTTCTATAACTAATGACATAGTGCTTTAGGTCAGTAATCAAACTTTCAGGGTAACCCCTGACTCTAAACATATTACCAATAAAGTCCAATTCCATTGCCAAATCAATGACTGATATTTTTTTTACTTTATATTTTTTTTATATTTTTTTTATATATTTTTTTTTACTTTTTGCATGGGTACATATTATTCTAAAAAACAACATGGATTTTAGGAAGGTATATTTGTTTATATGTATACTAATTATGAGAACTACACAAACAGAATGGAATAAATGTGTGAGATGTTTCAACTGTTTGACACACTAGAGGTAGCAGTTATAGGGTTAACTTTTTTATAATCATTGATTTTATCTAATTAAGTGATTACACAGAGGTGTGTGTATGTATATAAGCTGTCTTTTTAAAATGGATGGTGTTCTGAGGAAGTCTATATGGATAGATGAAAGCGCTCAACAACGTGTATTTTATGTGTTTTATTAAATACTTTTTGCTGCTACCTTGGTGGACTGATTTGCGTATGTACAGTGGTGCTTGAGACACTACAGTTCAGCATACTGCCTTATTGGAACTGAAGGTGGGCAAGATAGAAAGTCTTCCTAACCACTTTGGCAACAGGGGTGTCAAAAGAGATGTCACTATCTACATGTGTCCCCAGGTGTCTGATTTGTTGTCTGTGCTCAGTGGGTTGCTGTCTATGTATTGATCTGTGGGTACTTTGTTCCTCCCAAAGGGGATGAATACACATCAGTTGCATTCAGTTTCAGGCCATGCGTCTGGCACCAGCTATCCGCCTTTGTGACGGCATTCTGTAGTATGTGTGTGCCGGGTGATGTATTCACTATGGTGCCTAGGTTGCAGTCATCTGCAAACTTTGTCAGCCACAACCCCCCTATGTTTGCTTTCACATCTGAAAAGTAAATACCAATTAAGAGTGTTCCCAGGACACATCCTTGTGGGACACCACCTGTGACTGGCTTAGAATCTGACAAGGCACCTGCAATGTTGACTTTATGGGTTCTGTCTCTTAGCCATTTTGCAACCTATCCTGTGACATATGCTGTTATATGTCAGCTGTTGAGCTTGGCTATGATGCCTGAGTGTGGTATTGTGTCACAGGCCTTAGCCAAGTGCAGGTAGGCTGTGTGGACTGCGTAGCCCTCATCGATGGCCCTACTGACAGTTTCATAGTAGTCAACTAGGTGCAAAAGGCAGGATCTGCCCTGTACAAAGCTGAACTGGGTGGGAACAAGGGTCCGTAGGTCAGCGATGTGTCTGTGTAAGAGCTCCATAATGACTCTTCCCATAGCTTTGCAGACAAGGCTGGTTAAGCTTGTGTGGTGGTAGTTGCCATGGTCTGTGGAGGCATCTCCTTTGTGGAGTGGGACCACTGTTGCCATACACCAGTGTTCAGGTACATATCCTGTAGCAAGACTAAGGTTAAATAGCAGTTGTATATACGGGTCCAGCCCCTTCCGGAGTTCACATAGCATGCAACCGGGGATACCAGCAGGTCCCATGGATGCTGTGTACCTGTCTTTGCTGAGTGCGGCTCTCACATGGACATCCAAGATGACAGTGAGGTTACATACAGCAGTGATAACTATCTTCTTTTGGGGGTGAGGGAGGGGGTAAATCGCACTGAAGCTGTCCGTCGGAATGTTGCCAATATCTGTCAGGTCACTGGAATATATATGTTGTTGTGTACCAACTCTGAGCATATCTGAGGGTTCACAACCAGGTGTCTGACAAAACTGAAGAAAGCAGTGTGGTTACCTTCATTGTCTTTGGTGATTTATGTCCCCAAGTTGACCTTGCATGTCTTTATGAGATAATGTAGCTTTCTACTAGTGCTGATCACAGCTGTCTTTCCTTTTGGAGATGTAGCTCTGTCTTGCATTAGTAACCCTCATCTGTCATACAGTTTGTTTATGGCTGGGGTCCACCAGACAGGACACTTTCCCTTTGTGGAGAGGGTCCTGTTTTTATTTGTGATTGCATGGTCCATGCTGTCTGACATCTAGCTAAGGGGAAGTCATTGTGGTTCTGCAGTTATCTTTCATCAGCATTAGAAATGACCACAACAGCCCCTGTGGAGTGTACCTCATGCAGACACATCCAGCACCTGTAAAGTCCACAACAGTACCTCACCAGGAGTATGAAAGAGCTGGAACACATGTAATGTGTTGCCTGATTAAACAGAGTGCAGCTCCACACACTGCCATGCTGTCCACCCAGATGCAAGCTGTGCCTGATGTAGAAAGCCATGTCCAAGCTGGAATCAATGCACATGCTGTACCTTGTACAATCTGAATATCAGGGAGCTATGCACATGAGGGACCTGAACCCCAGCACTGACATACATAGGACAGGCTGTACTGCATTATCCATAACACAGAAGCCACCCCCACGCATGAGTAAACTACCAGTACAGGTTGTCCGTAGAGACACTCGTTGAGTCCCCTCAACAGGAATCCTAATGAGTGGATGGGAGATGGGAGGTTTACCCTGGGTATCAATGTTATGTCGCAGGTAGACAGAGGCACAGTATACTAAACAAGAC
Organism: Protopterus annectens; assembly: GCF_019279795.1. NCBI lineage: Eukaryota > Metazoa > Chordata > Ceratodontiformes > Protopteridae > Protopterus > Protopterus annectens. Next base: position 394,322,881 of record NC_056742.1, read on the forward strand.
ATATGTCATGGCAAACTACACTTACAATGTGTTGATGGACAAACACACTCTCCGACTAGCATTAGAAATGGCCTAGGGCACATCGGTATTGTTTGCCAATGTACACCCATGTTGTGGAATACACTACTGATGTTGGATGAGGCTGTTGTAAGTAGTTCACATCTGAACATAATGCAACATGGTCAGATAGGTTCATAGGTACATAGGTTTATACTAGGCTATCTTCCCTAAGGCAGGTATAAGCCTAGCACAGAGTTCGCGTACATCACCGCTTATATGGAAAGAGTACTGTGGCCATTATTTTGTCATGCGTCTCTCCAGCAGTGACACAGTGACGATCCCGGTTAAACGTATGACCTTCCATCCACAGGTCAAGATACCTCTTGAACACAGCCAGCAAGGTGCTCTGCCTCACATGGACCGGGATTGTATTCCACAGCATAGGAGTCTCGGTGATAACTCCATCCCTCCAACATGTCCAACGTACATCCCTGCTAAGATGTAAGTCACCTGCACTAGTGGTTCAGGTGGATCTGCCGATTCTGAGGTGGAGCATGTCCATTAATCCCTGTTTGGACATGGCCTTGCATGTCAGGCACATGTCACCTCTAAGCAGACGGTATGTGAGTGAATAGAGTGGGAGTGTCTTCAATCTGGCAGCATATGACAGCTGTTGGGGTTCCTTGATCCTTTAGGTGGGGGACATTCAGGGTGTCTCCTATTGCTGCAGATGTTGGGTGAGATACATCCAGAATAGGGCATTCTACTTGATCACCGTTCAGATAAGTGAAGAGTACAGGGGAACAATCACCCACTAGATCTGGATGTGAATCCCATCCTGATCAGGTGGGCAATGTAGAAGGTCTTTCTAGCCACATGTTGTGCACTTTGACTTCAGGTCATGGCTCTGGCACCAGCTATCAGTTACCGTGAGTCCCTTGTGAAGGATATCCGTGTCTGATGCACTGTCCACTATGGCCAGTGTGCAGTCATCTGCAAACATTGTCAGCCAAAGTCCTCCCATGTTGGCCTGTACTTCTGGGAAGTACATGACAAACAATGGGGGCCAAGGACTGAGCCCTGTGTGACACCACCTGTGACCAGCCTGGAGTCTAACATAGTGCCAGCAACTCTAACCCTGTGGGTCCCGTCCTTAAGCCAGTTTGCAACCCATCTTGTGACATATGGGTTTACATTTCAGTTGTTAGGGTTTTCCACAACACCTGTGTGGGGTATTGTGTTGAAAGTGTTTGCAAGGCCAAGGTAGGCTGTATGGACTGCCTTTCCCCAACAATGGCCTAAGTGACCATTTTGAAGATGTCAACCCAGTACAAAAGGCATGATCTGCCCTTGACCAAGCCAAAATGGGATGGGTACAATGTCTGCATGTCCCCCATATCTTTGTTTATGAGCTCAATTATGATCCTCTCCATAGCTTTGCAGACTACACTTGTTAAGCTTATGGGGCAGTAATTACCATGGTCTGTAGAGGCACTGCCTTTGTGCAGATGTGCACAACTGGACCCTAACCAGGCTGTTGTGCACACTATGGAAATGTAAAGCAGTGACAGGACTAAAGCCCAGGATACTGACCACCACAGTGGAAGTACTGAACCACTACACTATACAGTACTACAGTGTTAGGTCAGTATGAATGGATGTTGACAATTGTGTGCAAAGTATCCCATGCAAAACCTGCAGGCACAGTATACTCCCTGTTGTGTTCACACAAAAAGCATCTGGACAGTAACTACACAACATGGCACAAAACACACAACCATAAACTGGAGGTATTTGTTGAAGGTCACACTCATCCACAAATGTGATGTGCTGCAGAGTTCAACATATGGAAAGCCCACACTGGGCATGCTCACACACTTAGATAAATGAGACATCTTTCACACAACATGCCATGGAAAGGCTGAACTGGGCATGCTCACACACTTGGTCCAAATGTTACTCCTAGCAAATGTGAAAACACACCGGAGGATGCTCATTCCCCTTTCTAGACACTGATCATGTAAGTACCCTATAAGTATATCAGGAGAAAAGGAATCTCTCAGTAATTCAAATAGCGTGCTCCGCTAATGCGTCCGTCTCTAGTGTCATAACATAGTTAGGTAGGGGTTTGAATCCAGCAAGTGGCAAGTGTGTGTGAAGGGGGGTAAGTGTGTGTGTCAGTGTGTATGAAAAGAACATCCCTTTTGGCAACTGTGGAAACACACCACAGGATGCTCATTCCACTTTCTAAACTCTGATGATGTCAGCACCCTATAAGTATATCATGTGAAAGGGAATCTCCCATTAATGCGAATAGCATGCTGCGCTAATGCGTTTGTCTCTAGTGGCATAACATAGTTAGGTAGGGGTTTGAATCCAGCAAGTGTGTGTGCAGGGGGGTAAGTGTGTGTGTCAGTGTGTATGAAAAGAACATCCCTTTTGGCAACTGGAAAACACACCACAGGATGCTCATTCCACTTTCTAAACTCTGATGATGTCAGCACCCTATAAGTATATCATGTGAAAGGGAATTTCCCAGTAATGCAAATAGTGCGCTGTGCTAATGCGTCCGGCTCTAGTGGCATAACATAGTTAGGTAGGGGTTTAAATCCAGGAAGTGTGTGTGCAGGGGGGTAAGTGTGTGGTCAGTGTGTATGAAAAGAACATCCCTTTTGGCAACTGGAAAACACACCACAGGATGCTCATTCCACTTTCTAAACTCTGATGATGTCAGCACCCTATAAGTATATCATGTGAAAAAGAATCTCCCAGTAATGCAAATAGCGCGCTGCGCTAATGCATCCGTCTCTAGTGGCATAACATAGTTAGGTAGGGGTTTGAATCCAACAAGTGGTAAGTGTGTGTGCAGGGGGGTAAGTGTGTATGAAAAGAACATCCCTTTTGGCAACTGGAAAACACACCACAGGATGCTCATTCCACTTTCTAAACTCTGATGATGTCAGCACCCTATAAGTATATCATGTGAAAGGGAATTTCCCAGTAATGCAAATAGTGCGCTGTGCTAATGCGTCCGTCTCTAGTGGCATAACATAGTTAGGTAGGGGTTTGAATCCAGCAAGTGTGTGTGTCAGTGTGTATGAAAAGAACATCCCTTTTGGCAACTGGAAAACACACCACAGGATGCTCATTCCACTTTCTAAACTCTGATGATGTCAGCACCCTATAAGTATATCATGTGAAAGGGAATCTCCGAGTAATGCGAATAGCGCGCTGTGCTAATGCGTCCATCTCTAGTGGCATAACATAGTTAGGTAGGGGTTTGAATCCAGCAAGTGTGTGCGTGTCAGTGTGTATGAAAAGAACATCCCTTTTGGCAACTGGAAAACACACCACAGGATGCTCATTCCACTTTCTAAACTCTGATGATGTCAGCACCCTATAAGTATATCATGTGAAAGGGAATCTCCCAGTAATGTGAATAGTGCGCTGTGCTAATGCGTCCGTCTCTAGTGTCATAACATAGTGAGGTAGGGGTTTGGATCCAGCAAGTGTGTGTGCAGGGGGGGTTAAGTATGTATGACTGAAATCCCCCTTTTGGCAACTGGGAGAACACACTACAGGATGCACATACCCCTTTCTAAACGATATCACAATTATGTATGGCTTTTGAGTACAGACATGCCACGTGTGTTTTGCCCACACAGAATGCCCATGTGTGCGGGTTATCCCTCACAATAATGCATGACATTGATTAAACCAGTTATGGCAATGCACACATGATGTATGTGTGTGCCAAATACACATATGTACCCGTGACCTTCAATAGTTACCATGTGTGATGCCTGACACATGTGAATACATGGTATTTGCACAGGGTAACATTATGACTGTGGTCTTCTGTGCAGGTGCTGCATGTGGGATGTGTATATACAGTGTGAGATGTAGATGCTATCAGCCTAGTAGTGAGGGATACACACCTGGTCTGTGGCATATAGTCTACATGTTGCTGATGTACAGGTGCTGCATGTTTTCACCTGTTGTGGGAGTGGTAAGACGTTATTCCACAGCAATGCAGTGACAGCATGCTAAGAACCGTTCAGCCAGGGTGTTGTAGCTACATTAATTCATTAGCATTCAGTAATATGTCAGAATCCCTGGTGAGGGTCTGATGCCAACCAAGGTCAGGGGTCTACTAGCCTGTGACACTTGCTCAGTGATCCCTTCCATGTTCCCTGTCATGTATCCCAGTGAGGGACATCCCACATCAGCTGTGGTGGCATGGACAATGACTGAGTCATATGTGTCCATGCATCTGACTGACCTGTATGTTTGTGTTATGTGGTGGACCACAGTGCTCCATGAGCATATCACTGTGACCTACACATTGTCCAGCCTGGTGAGCATGTTCTCACTGTACTGGACAATAAAGGTACCTAACACAACTGCGGCAGTAGTGTTGTATAGCTGTACAGACTGTGCTTGTTTGACACACAGGATTTGTGTGCTATGTGTTATGCGTGCTGTGTGCAGGCCTAATGTATGCCTGTGTGCCAGCTGCAGAGATGTCTGCCAGTCATGCAGGATGCTATCCTTAGGCTCCACAACTGACCCGGTGTGTTTCCATGCTTGTATTGCTGTACGTGTAGGTCCACAGCAGATTGGTATTGCTGTCACTGTAGTATTTCATGCCACCAGACAGGGTATGCCAGTACTGGGTTCAGAGTGCTTAGTCCATAGTTCGGCCATGTGTTTCCATCTCATACATGTGTTGTACATCCATGGGCAGGGGATAGGGTTGACTGTGTACATGTGGCAGCTGTGACATTACTACATGACACACATATCCCACAACTGCTCCATAGAGGTGACTGACAACTGACTTTTGCACATGCTACCATAGTATTGAGATTGCATTGGTGATTAACAGCACATAGGGCCAATGGTGAACAAGATACATAGGTCCATAGGTTCATACAGGGATGTCTGCCCAGGGCATGTATCCCCCTAGCCAGAATGTGTGTGGCTTACAACATGCATTATGAATCTGTCTTGCTATGCCCTTTTCCAAGGTTAGTATACTATGCCTCTGTCTCACAGTGACACATAAGTGATACCCAGGGTAACCCTACAATGTCACATCCAGTCATTAATATCACTCTTGAAGACAGTCACTGAGTCAGTCTGCCTAACCTCTATTGGGATAATATTCAAGAATGAAGGGAGCCTCCAGAGTTGTGAATGTGCCCCTCCAGCATGTCCTATGTATATCACTCCTGAGGTTCAAGTCTTTCCAGCATGTACCCTGATGGGATCTGGATATTCTGAGGTTTAGCATGGCCATTAAGTGAGGGTTTGACATGGCTTTCTATGTCAGGCACAGATTGCCTATGAAGAGGCAGTATGCCACCGAGTAGAGTTTGCAGTCACCTGCGACTTGCTCAGCCACAGTACTTCCATGTTGGCTTGTACCTATGGTAAATATATAATGAACATGACAGCTCCCAGGGCTGAGCCTTGTGGGACACCACATGTACCAGGTTGGAGGCTGACATGGCTCCAGCAAGTCTAGCCATGTGTGTTCTGCCCTTGAGCCACTGTGCAATAACCATAGTGACATACGGGTTAATATGTACACTGGTGAGCTCCCCTATAATGCACAAGTGGGGTATTGTATCAAAGGCTTATGCAAGGTCCAGGTAGGCTGTGTAGACCTCCTTCCCCTTGACAGTGGCCTTGGTGACTGTTTCAAAGAAATCAAACAGGTTTGAGAGGCAGGATCTGCCATTAACAAAGCCAAACTGTGTATGGTGACATGTCTGTAGGTACACAATATCTAGATATGTGAGGTTCATGTTGATCCTTGCCATAGCTTTGCAGACAAAGCTAGTCAGACATATGGGGCGAATAGTGTCCAGGATCCGTGAAGGCACCACCTGAATGTAGAGGGACCACTGTTGCTGTATGCCACTCTCTGGCCACATATCGTGTAGTAAGTCTGGGATTGAACAGTGGTGTTATGTCTGGGTGTATCTCTTCTTGTGGTTCATGTAGGACACAGCCTGGGACACTGTCTGGTCCCATTGATGCAGTGTTTATTGCTTTGGGAAGGGCATCTCTTACCTGAGCATCTGTGATGTCAGGGGGGGCAGCACTCTGCTGCGAGACATATTTGCCCTTTCGGTGTGGTGGGGGGAGAAGGCAGCAGTGAACCTGTCCACTAGGATGATGGCAATGTCTGTGTGTTTTGTATTTGTGTGACATCTTGGATTACCTCTGAGCATATCTGGGTAGTACCACCCAGGTTCCTAACATAACTACAGACAGCCTTGCGATTATCCTCAGTGGCTTGTGGAATCTTCTCTCAAAGATGGCCTTAGACAATTGTATGGGTGCCTGTAGTTGTCTTCCAATAACCATCAGTGGTGCCTTCAGATTTTGGGAGGTTGTTGTATCATGTGGTGGCATCATCCTTCTATTGTATAGTGTGTTTATGGCTGGTGTCCGGCACCCAGGACATCTGCCTTTGGAGAATAGGGTCATGCTTTCATATGTGGTGTCATGATCCATGCATTCCTGAATGTGTCCATAGAATGCCTTTATACAGGTATCTGCGGTCTGGTCCATATTTTCAACAGGCCTGGGGCCTTTGAAGGTTTCCACATCATTTATGAGGGGTGTGAACTTGCTTGACATGAGCTGTTGACAGACGTGCCGCCCCCCAGACAGAGCAAGGTGAGGGTCACATTTAGCTACCTGTCGGGTGATAGAATGTGCCACATAACACAGGCACACAGGTCACTCCACAGCAAGTACAACTATGAGGCAGTCATTGTCCATGCTGGTGCAAACAACCTGAGATGTACCTCCCTGGACCACATGGAAAGAGACACAGAGGAGCTCTTACAGCACCCTCTCAAACTCAGGACTCCCACACAGCCTTCATGCTGACACAGGAGAGTATAGATTTCTCTGCAAACACCATCATACTGGGTGACATCAGATACCCAAACATAGACTGTGAACATTACACAAGCCACAATACCCAAGCTCTAGGGTTCACATAGATCAGACATTCTTTAGCTATGGAACAGGTAACCAACCTTCCCACAAGAGGGGCAGATATACTAGACCTGATCATCACAAACATGAGTACCAAATGCTCACCACTGGGAGTATATTCCTCATTGTTGCAATCAAACCATATACAAATCACACTGGAGTACTGGATCCCCCACATATGCAAACCTCGAACACATCGATGTGTGTGTGGGAAATGCCCCTATTAGCAGCTGAGACAGTACAGTACAGGATGCAGATCCCCCTATTGAAACACTGATGATGTCAGGACTCTATAACTATATTACCTGTATTAAAGTCCTCCAGTAATTCGCATAGCGCGCTCTGCTAATGCATCTTTCTCCAGTGTCATAACATAGTTAGGTAGGGGTTTGAATCCTGCAAAGAGAATGTATGTGTGTTAGTATGACTGGGGTTTATGTGTGTGCACTATGCTGGGAGGGATAAGTGCCTTTTGCCAACTGGGAGAACACACTACATGGTGCACATCCCTCCTCCTACACACAGATGATGTCAGCACCCTCTAAGTACAGCATTAGAAAGGATTTCCACAACTACTGCATATAGCACACTCTGCTAACGTGTCTGTTTCTGCTGACATAACACAGTTAGGTATGGGTTTGAATCTTGCAAATGGAAAGTATGCGTTTTACTGTGGGTGGGGTTAGTGTGTGTGCACAATGATGGGGGTAGGATGTGGCTTTTGCCACATGGGGCTATGCACTGCAGGGTGCTCATTACCCTTAACAAGCAGTGAAGTTGACAGCACCCTATACAAACAAAACTACAAAAGGGAAGGTGGTGGTACCAATAACACATGTAAGGTAACACCTCTTCAAGTAATGTCCACAAAACGAAGTAGGATAATCAAACAATTCTTTTATTCTATACAAACAACATGACAACAGACAACTGCCAGTACTCAGTATAGTGTTACATGCTACTGTAACACGCACATGTACCAGAATATACCTAGATAGTGTTTTGAAGCCTGTATGTGGCAAGTGTGTGGATGTGGGATGTGTCTGTGTGTGCATTTCCGTATGGGAAACATGTTTGATGTGGCAATCAGGGCACCACAGTACCTGATGCACATCACATCTTTGAACTGATGAGGTTGCCTGCACCCTGTGAGTACAGGTAGAGAAGAGGAAGTGAGTAGTAAACAACATAGTGCACTTCTCAAATGTGTACCTGTCATGTATCGACAGCTACTCATGTAGGGTAATAAATTATGGGAATGGCAGGTGAGCGTGTGCATGTGTGTGGGTAGCAGGGTGTGTATAAATGCATGTGTGACAGAACAGATACATATAGCTGAATCTACATAACAGCACATGATGCATTCCCATGGTCAATGTTAGCATGTGATGGTGTGCAGCTGGTACACTTTGGTAAGTAGTATGGGTGCAGATAACAATTGAGGACATTCATACAGTTACTGCAGCAGGACTGCTGGGATATACACACAATCATACTGGAACACTGAGCAGTTACAAACATGTTACTACTTATACACATCTATGTAGTCACCCTGTGCATCAGCAACATGTATACCTTTTCCTGCACCAATGTTGTAGTATGCAGGAGGTGGCACAGTGTCATCATATGCACAGGGTGTGGGTTAGGTATGCCCAAGCCAGCCACTGGTGACACCAATTGACATGTGTGTGTATGTGTGTTTGTGAGGGGCAGCAGTACAGGGTGGACCAGTGTTGGTGCAGTGTGTGTGTGTATGTGTTTGCCCTAGGTGTTAGGTTTCTGCATGTGTATAAGCACGCACACAGTCACACATAATGGCTGCCATGTACAGGGTTTTGTGGACAGCCACAGACTGCACCTGTCAGGTCATCCAGATCAGTGTCTGTGGGCACGGACACGGTACCTGTGCCTGGCAGGGGTGCTACGGGCCGTATCCAGTACTAACCCAGACTGGGTACTGTCGTCAGAAGCAGGGGTGTGCTAACTGGACACAGTTCCCTGTTGGGACTGTCCAGAGCCACGTGCACGTGGTCTCCTGGGGCATCCTGATGACAGCACAGACCCAGCATTGCTGGAGATGGTGCTGGCACTTGAGGTGCGTGAGTGGGCCTGTTGTCGTCCGCGGCCACTGCCAGCTGGTGCTGTTGCTGGCATACGGCCACGTCAACGTCACAAACGCACACCATCGCCCTGGCCCATGGACATCTGGTTGTGGAGCAGCTGTTCTATGCCCCCACAACGTCTGTCAATGACATCTGTGAGGTTACGGATAGCATTCGCAATGTCACGCATGCCGTCTGTCATGGCTGTACGACATGCTCTCAGCTCCCTCAGACCCTGTCTGGTGTACCTTTCCATACGTGCCTGTGCCTGCATGACAGTTCTGAACATAGTGGAGGTTGACATACCTCCTTGGGCACGTCGGCCAGAGGCAGTACGGCCATGGATGCCCCCACGAGAACCCATGGGCGACTGTCGGTGTGGTACCATTGGAGGACCCTGCTCATGGCTGCCTTGTGGGGATGCATGTACCACAGGTACCACATTACCCTGATCTTTGCCCACTGCAGACTGTCCATCACCTAGGGACAATGGTGACAAAGGATGTAACGGCAGGATGACTGTGCGCATTGACGGGGTTGACAGCTGTGTACTGTCAATTGGCTGACCAATGGTGGACCCAGACACACCTTCCTGCACCATTACAGACATTTCATCATCATCAGTACCTGGGGCACAAGATTCAGGTTCCCTGCTGCAGGTCACCAGAGCAGCACCAGAACCTACGGGAGGAAAACAGGGAACACAGATTACAGTCCCAACACATATTTGACAGAGATGCACTTCAATACTAATGCACACATTCAGAAATGGACACATGCACTCATGGACACTAACACACATGCACACATGGGCACAGGCACACTCGCACACATGCACACCCCACAGTAAACACACACATCAGTACCGTGTTACACTACTCTTAATTTAGTACAACTGGTTATTACAGTTATTATTAACACACTCACCAGCATGTCTACTACAGCGTTACACTACTCTTACTAGTATTATGAATTGTTTTTCAGGTAATGTTAAAAACACTCACCAGCATGTATGGCCTGCCTCGTTGCTAGATGGGAGGGACCTGGAAGTGTGAAGAGAGTAATGTCAGTGGGCACAAGTGTGCCATTTGTTTTGCACATGATACAGTACAGTAGTACACTAGTTCCCTTATAAACATCAGCTGCTCATAATGTCTGTATCACACATGCACAATTACATATCATGATGACATATACATACCACATGCACACCTTATGCGTGCATGAAGTAACAGTGTACAGAACAGTCATATGTACATACCAGGAGTTAACTCTAATCTCACCCTTACCTCTCTTCAAACGACAACTCAAACTGTACTTCCAGAACCACTGGCTTTGTTCTTCTTGGAGTCCAGGCTAACGTCCCTCTCCCCACCCTCTCTTTACCTTTAACCCCCTCATTGTGCATAAAAACTAGCTTCTACCCTGTTTCTTTCACCTTGATGTCCTTCTATGCTCTGACCTACTTCTCCCATCCCTCCCACCTCCTCTTGACTGTCTTCCTTCTTTTCCTCACTTCCCTTCTTGACCCCTGCCTCTTCCCTATTATTTCATCTTTCATACTCCTTCTACTTCTCTACCCTTCTGAGCCCTAAGTATTATCTATATGGCTCTTGCCTTATTGCATAACCATTATGCTTTAGGTAGAATTGCTTTGAAACCAACAGTACATTGTGTATGACTCTAAACTGTTTGAGTTCCTTAAATGTATGTTGATTTAATTAACAGGCTGGTGTTTATTTCTATTCTGTTGGCTGTCTGTATTAACAACTTGTCTGTCTGCCTTTATTATGTTATGTGTGGAGCTTTTCTCCCCAGGCCTCTACTGAAAGTGGACATATATCCAGCTAGACTATCTTGGTCAACAAATGTAACAGTAATAACAATAAATAAATATGGCATCTTACCTGCACGCTCGGTGTCTTGCTGCTGTGTGGATCCAACCTCCATCATGATGCATGCCTGTTGCTGTTGTTGTTCTGGGGCTGGATCCACAACACTTAGCAGTAGCCCCTCCTGTCTGGTGAGGGGGGGATGTGTGGCCACCCCCCCCACCTGTGGCAACCTGTTGCCTGCGGATATCTGCAGCACGCTGGTGGACATTTCTAATCAAATCACTGCAGTGATGTCTCACCTGCTCATATGTCCTATTATGCATGCCAACATCATTTATCCTGCTAAGTAGGTTTTGCCACAGTGCAGACCTCTCCTGCTGATTCTGGGTGGTGCGTGAGAACAGGATGGCATAGTCACGCACCAGGCTCTGGTGAATCACGTCATCTTCTGCAGCAGAATATGCTGGGTTCCTTTTTGGAGCCATGTTGATCTGGAAAGGTACACAAACAGGTTATCAGCATAGTATCTCAGCAATACATGGTACACATTCTATACAGGGAGTATTAAATTGTACTTATTACTGCTTGGTTGTAACTTGATTACAGTGTAGCTATCATTCTAAGTAATTTTGACTAAGCACTTGGCCTTCAGGCCAGTTGTTTTACATTAGGGAGGTTTGTGGCAAGCACTGTGGTGGCAGGACACATATCTTTCATCCGTTGAAGTTGGGAACTGCTGATTGAGGGCTCAGTGTACAAGTGTATTAGTTCTGGTATAGGCAGTTGGCCTTCAGGCCAGTTATTTAACATTAACAAGGTTTGTGGTCTGCACTCGTGTGTGACAATAGGCTGTACTCTGCCATTCATAGCTGGGGACATCTGGTTTCAGGTTTATAGTGCCTGCATATCTGAGCTGTAACTTACTGACATTGCTACACCTTGTTTGCTGTAGCAAACACTACATCCAGGCCTCCTGGATCTACCTTTGTTTATATGCTTGTTATTTGTTAGCTTGTTATTTCACTGGTATGCTACTTCCACATAATACACAGCTTCTCAACACGTCTGTGACTCACTACTGATATCTGCATTGCTTACTGTACGTACTTCCATGTTACACATGACAGCAAGTGACTGCTTGTCATTGTTGCATTTACTTAATTGTGACACATTGCACTTAGGTTACCTGGCACTTGCTCACTGACACTTTTATATCAGTCAGCAGTTGTAGGTAATATCAGTACACCCTCACTCCCCACTGGACCTTGATTTCAATTATTACGGAATTCACAATAGTATTCTAGCATGTCCAGAGGTCAGTTGTCAGTTCCCTCCCCAGTCCAGCTGCTGAGTGTGGTACTCCAGCGACAATGTTAGAACAGCTGCATGTACACAGACAACCCCCTCCTCCTAACAACAAATTCAAACTCATGTGAGTGATGCAACCATATACCAAACTGGAGGCTAGGCTCTGTCTACTCAATACCACCATAACCAGTCAGGTGGCGAGGGAAACCACACTCACTACACTTCCAGTCTCACATAGACCTACCACGACAGCAGAACTAACACATGATCACACATGAACATACTTGTAGGCTCGGACTACAGGTCTGCCTACGCAGCAGAGACCTCCTAAGTAGACACTCAGGCAACCACTACCACGGAAACGCATAATGCAACACATATCACACAAAGCCAATGTGCTGAACACTCACAGCCATTAACAGTACACAACACACCTCATACACCTGTACGAGGTGCCTCTATCATCAGGCACACTAACATCACATTCACCAGGCTTAACGAGGTGAGGGTAACGGTGTGCAGCCTGTCGGGCACTATGACCTGCCACATAACACAAACACTCAGGTAACCCCAAGGCAAGTACAGGTATGACTCAGTCAATGTCCATGCTGGTGTGAATGACCTGACACATACCTCCCTGGACTACATGACATGAGTCAGTACAGAGCTCTCTGAGCACGTAGCCCAAGACAGTTTGACCCTGACCTTGAGTAGCACCCTACCCTCACCAAGAACAATCCCACAATATCAAGGCACGATGATCCCTTCCATCAATTGACTGACATACTGGTGTCATTCACAGGTGTGCCAATGCCTGCCATCTTGGGGTGGTATGCTTTGCTCGGGCCAGCTTGCACCTGTCACCCCTGTCCTATTGGAATTTGGCGGAGCCTCTTGCTACACCCATAGTGCCTGTATTGGGCAAGGCTCATAAGGAAAACCCACATCCATTTGTATCACAAAGGATGAGGAAGTAAGAGTGATGCTACTCAACACCGGAAGTCTAGACCTCAGGATGCACGCACTCAAAACCCTACTTAGCATTCTGGACATCGATATCTGTGCAGTAACATGAACCTGTTTCAGGTTTCACAGGAGCACACCAGTACTACCAAGTTACAGCTGTTACCATTCTTGTCAGCCCCAACACTTGAACAAGGGAGGGGGAGTATCAGTATTCAATGCAGATTCCCACGCCTCCACATTGGTGGCAAAGTACAACATAGGTGTTAGGCCATTGAGTACAGAAGACGTAGTTGGGGACCTGGGGAAGTAACACGGTAGCGGTCTGTCATTTGTCAACCACATGGCCAACGTGGATTGAAAGACATGTTATATAGCCCAGCTAATCATGAGGGATTCACATGTATGGCAGGGGAGGTCATTGTGCCTCTTTACTCATCCATCATCAGGCCTATAATTGCGTACAATGCACCTTTTGGGATGTACCTAACCAGACACCTACAGCAACTGGTACAGGACAACAGTACCTCATCAAGGGGATGCAATGGCTCATACAGATGTCATATGCTGCCCAGGTAAAGTAAATCCAGCTGGACTCAGTGGCATACTGCCTGTTCAGAGGCAATCTGTGCATGCCATATACAGCCATGTCCTACCCAGCAGTAATGAACATGCTGCACCTCAGGCAATCAGAGTCCCATACAGCCACATGCTCAGGAGAGCTGGACCTCAGCACTGACATACATGGACATGCTGGAGGGGCATATTCCTAACTGAGAGGCTCCCTTCACTCTGTAATGAGCTCACACTACAGGTTAGGCAGAGTCCCTCATTGACTCTCTTCCATAGGAATCTGGATGAGTGGATGGAGATCATAGTTGTACCCCAGGTATCACTTCTATGTCACTGTTAGACAGAGGCACAGTATACTAACGTCGGACAAGGGCATGGTAGCATAACTTGTAATTGGGTGGCGAAAGACAAACACATTCTACTAGGCTTACCAATGCCCTAGGGCAAATAGCCTAGTATGAACCTATGAACATGTGTGTACTGCTATAGTACTTCTGCCATATGTTGCATGTGTGTGTGTTGTGGGGGATGCACAGGTAATGGCCAGATATTTCTGCACAGGCGACACGTCTGACACACTCTGGGTGTTCATCCCTACATACTGGATGTGTGTTGCCATCCAACCCTGTGATGTGGACACACATTACTCAGCCTGGATATACATATCCGAACAACACCACAAGCACAGTACACTACCTTGCTATGTATGCATGTAATTACACAGTTATTCACTAGTTATGACAGTGATGCTATCCATGCAGCCCATTGGGCCAGTGGAAGCCACAACACACACTGCCAGCACCTTTGCATATGCTTACCACAGACATCCCACATACTGCATGTACTGTGCACACACATATCTAACCCAGAACAACTGCACACCACTTATTAATCCTGTCCAGTGGACTACAGATACAGGCATATTGTATAACAATAGTAGGAGGATACTGCAGCACGGGGCAGATTCACATGACGGCAAGGCATCTGTGGTCAGCAGTGTTAAGATGCTTCACATTCACCAAATGCACAGATATTGGCAACATTGTTGCAGACAGTTTAGGTGCAGGTACCCCCCCCCATTCTCCTACACATGTGGTATTAGTTATCCCAGATGACTGTAACCTCCCTATCCTCTCACATGTCCAGGTGAGAGCCACCCTCATCATTGCAGAACACATAGCATCACTGTTACGAAATGGTATCCCTGGATGTGTGCTACATTCACCCCTGGAGGACATAGCACCACATGACAGACTGATATTAATCCCTGGCCATACTACGGGATATGTACCTGAACAGTGCCATACATACACAGTGGTCCCACACCAATGAGGAGTAACCTCTACTGACCCTGTTAACTACTGCATCATATGCACAACTGGCCTTGTGTTCTCAGCTATAGAAGTTTTAAGTATGGGCAACATGTACAGCAATATTACATATGTATATATTTCAGGACTATGTACACACAACCTGTCTCATGAACATACCTATAGATAGTGAACTATGATACATTTGGAGGTGTCACAGTAAACACAGTATTAACCTGCTACTTTGCATTACCTTTGTGTGGCAGCTGTTGCTGTATCAGTGATGCTGCTTGCTGCTTGCAGTTTTCTGCTGCTGCTGCTGCTGGTTTTGCTGCTGTCAGTCTGTTTATTTTCGTATTTCTGTTTCTCTCTCTCTCTCTCTTTCTCAGGTTTGTGCAATGATTGCATTGCATGTGTGGAGTGTGGGTACTGAATGCTTTTGTAGGCATCTGCATAGGCCCATGTGATGGCCTCTGCACCAATTGTAAGGCAGCATTGGCTAATTGCATACAGCCAGTTGTGTACTGATTGCATGTCTCACTGTGATTTCAGGACAGTGCTATAAAAAGGTATGTGAGATAGGCGTTGCCCTTTCAGATTGTAAGGGCGTGGACCATGCTGGTATGCTGTTGGAAAATGTTCTGTGAGTGTGAAGGTTAGTACATCTCTCATGCTTCATGCTGTGTTGTGAATTCAGGTTGCTGCATTTCTCCCACCTGTTCCCTGTAGTGAGTGTGTATGCATACTGACACCCACAACTATATTTATTATGTATTGCTATATATACATATGTGTACATATACATACTGTCATATATGTACATTAGCTGACAATATTGGGTACAAGCTAACAAATTTCAGGGCTGTTTCTGTTAACACACACTAGTATGGGAATCCAGTAATTGGGACAGTGAAGGTCTGTCTGACATGCTTAGGGTAGTACACATACTATATTGCCTTTATCTTCATTCCTACTATTACATGTTCCACTTATTTAGCACTATAGTCCTGTATGAGAGTCATGTCTTGCTGGTAGGTCATACAGACTAGTGTTACAATGGTCTTGTGGTAGGGCCTACTAGTATGCTTGTATTTTGCTTTCAAATTGAGTACAGGGTCTATCAATCAAAGTGCTGGAGGCACCTTCCAGCAGTTAAGGGGTTAGTAGGTCTCACAGGAGTCAGGCTGTGTTGCAGATTCTGGATGCTGCATTTATCTTCACTGTCTCCTGTAGTGAGTGTGTATGGATACTGACACCTACGACTATATTTCATATGTATTACTATATATTTATATATATGTACGTGTACATTTACATACCTTCTTATGTGTACATTACCTTACATTATTATGTACAAGCGAACAATTAGTAGGGCTGTTTCTGTTAACACTGAACTAGTGTGGGAATCCAGTAATTCAGACATTAAAACTCTACCTGAGATGTATTGGGTAGTACACCTCCTATATTGCCTTTATATTGATTCCTACTATTACATGTTATATTTATTTCAGCACTATATTCTTGTATGGCAGTCATGGCTTAGTGGTAGGTCATACAGACTAATGTTACCAAGTTCCTGGGTTCGAGACTGGCAGTGGGAATTTATTTTTCTTTCCAGACTTTCATAATGAGTACAGGACCTGTCAATCAAAGTGCCATAAAGGCACTTTTAAGCACTTAAAACCAGGTCTACGCTCGTTTGCGCAGAGCTCACGCATGCGCACTGGCGGTGAGCTCCGCTAACACAAACACACCAGCTTATTTTCTTTGAAAGAAAAGAAAAAGGGGTGACAGGAAAGTGGTGAAAAAGGGGTCACAAAGAGGGTAAGACAGTAGGGAAACAAGCGTGGGATTTGCAGGAGGGATGTAGGTAAGGCCCATAGATGCCCATGTCTTTAGCAGCAACAGCTGTGCATTTCCATGTATTTTGGTGAGACATTTGAAACCTTCCACCCCTGAGAGAGGTGTCAGGACAACATTACTTCTCAGCGCTTCTGTGGATCACTAGTGATATCTGCATTGCTTACTGTACTTATTTCCTTGTTTCACTTGAAAGAAAGTTACTGTTTGTCGTTTTTGCATTTAGTTACTTGTAACACATTGCACTCAAGTTACCTGACACTTGCTCACTAAAGCAATTATATAAGTCAGCACTAAAAATTAAAAGCACTACACCCTCACTCCCCATTGGCCCTTGTTTTCAATTAAGGAATTCCCAATATTATTCTAGCATGTCCAAAGGTCAGTTGTCAATCTTCTCTCCGGTCCAGCTGGTGAATCTGGGAATCTTGAGGCAATGTTATAACTGCCTCATGTACACAGACAACCCTCTCCTCCTCCCACATAACACAAATACTTGAGAGATGCAGCTATTTAGCCAAACTGGAGGCTGAGCTCTCTCAACTCAGGACTGGCAAGACCAGACAGGAGGAGAAGGCAACTACACACACCACAAAACCAGCCTCACATAATGCTACCACTCCACTGAATCAAACACATAAACACACAAAGACATACTCGGAGGCTCTGAGTAAAAATTTACCTAAACAGCAGAGGCCTCCAAAGCAGACACCCAAACAACTGCTACCTCAAGACACCCCACAAGCAAGACATAAACCACAAAAGCAGTGTGCAAAGCAGTCACAGCCCTTAAGGCAAAATACAACACCAAACATACTTGTCATAGGTGACTCCATAGTCAGACACACTGACGTCCCACTCACCAGGCTGAACAAGGAGAGGGTCACAGTAAGCTGCCTATCGGGCGCTAGAATCCGCCACATAACACAAGCACTCGGGTCACTCCACGGCAAGTACAAATATGACACAGTCATTGTCCATGCTGGTGTGAACGACCTGAGACGTACCTCCCTGGACTACATGAAAAGAGACCTAGAGGAGCTCTCTGATTATGTAGCCCAGGCAGGTATGACCCTAACCCTGAGCAGTATCCTTCCTTCACCAAGAATGATGCCACAATATAGAGACAAGATGATCAGCTTTAACAATTGGCTTAATGTCTGGTGTCATTCAAAGGGGATCCAGTGTCTGTCTGCCTGGGATGACATGCTTGACAAGCCACGCTGCTTCGCAAGGGATGGCTTGCACCTGTCACCCCTGGGATTCCGGATATTGGCTAAAACTCTTGCCACCCCCATAGTGCCTTTTTTAGGCAAGGCTCAAATTCTAAACCTACCACCCTAGAAAACAAAAATGAGAAGAAACTGATGGTAATGCTGCTCAATGCCAGAAGTCTAAATCTCAAAATGCACGCACTCGAGGCCCTTCTCAGTATGGAGAACATCGATGTCTGTGCTGTAACTGAAACCTGGTTCAAGGCTCCTGGCGGGAGCCCGGCACTATTAGGTTTTAGCTCATATCATGCTCCGCCCCAAAACCCGGACCACACCACAAAAGGAGGTGTATCCATATTCATAAAGGATACCCACACCTCCAGGTTGGTGGCAACGCATCAAGCTTCGAAACCATCCAGGTGCAACTAACCATAGGCAAAACTGCTCTACAAATTGTAGCATGCTACAGGCCACCCTCTCAAACTCAGGAACCCCACACAGCCTTCCTGAAGACACTGGAGGGTATAAATGTATCTCCAAACACCATCATATTGGGTGACTTCAACTACCCGAATATAGACTGGGAACATTACTCAAGCCCTAACTTTCTAGCCCAACGGTTCCTGGAGTTCATAAATTCAAATGCCATGGAACAGCTAGTCACTGTTCCCACGAGAAGAGAAAATATACTAGATCTCATTGTCACAAACATGGGGACAAAATGCTCCACACCGGAAGTATATCCCTCATTGGTGAGATCTGATCATAAACTAATCTCACTGGAAATCCACATCCCCCCACCCCAAACAAAAGACCATAGTGAAGAACTTCTCTAAAGCAAACTTCACACTACTCAAGACTGGTGTGGTATCCTTCAAGGCCCCTGAGCCAGTGGAAACCACAACCCAAGCTGCGGAAGCCCTTACAAATGCCTTCTATGAACAACTCCAGGACTGCATGGATCAGGCAATCCCAAATAAAACCAAGACTCTTTCCACAAAGGGCAAATGTCCAGTCTGGTGGACCCCAGCCATTAACAAACTTTACAATAAGAGGAGAAAGCTATTACATGATAGAACAAAATCCATAAAAGGGAAGTCACACCCGATCATTATTAGTAAAAAAATACGAGCACTCATAAAATCAACTAAGGCCAATTTTGAGAGAAAAATTGCCATGGATTCAAAGGACAATCATAAGGCCTTTTTCAGCTATGTTAGGAACCTGGGTGGAAACTCCCAGATATGCTCAGAATTAGTCCAAAATGATACAAAAATCACTGAACCCACAGACATTGCCAACATACTGGCAGACAGGTTCAGTGCAAACTTCACCGCCCTCTCCCCCCCTAAAGGAGAGATAACTATCCCAGCCGAGTGTAGCCTCCCGGACATCTCAAATGCGCAGGTGAAAGCTGCTCTCTCTAAAGCTAAAACCACAGCATCAATGGGACCGGATGGTGTCCCCGGCTGTGTGCTACACGAGCTAAATGAGGAATTAAACCCGCACATAAGGCAGCTGTTTAATCTCAGCCTTACCACAGGATACGTGCCCAAGGAGTGGCGTACGGCAACTGTTGTCCCACTCCACAAAGGCGGCGCCTCACGGACCCTGGTAATTACCGCCCATAAGCTTAACAAGTCTAGTCTGCAAAGCTATGGAGAGGATCATAATGGAGCTCATAAACAAAGATATAGAGGACTTGCAGACATTGGACCCGACCCAGTCTGGCTTTGTCAAGGGAAGATCATGCCTTTTGAACTTGGTCGACTTCTTCGAAACAGTCACCAAGGCCATTGATGAGGGAAAGGCAGTCCATACAGCCTACCTTGACCTTGCAAAGGCTTTCGACACAATACCCCACTCGAGTATTGTAGAAAAACTTACCAGCTTAAATGTAAACCCATATGTCACAAGATGGGTTGCAAACTGGCTTAAGGACAGAACCCACAGGGTTAGAGTTGCTGGCGCTGTGTCAGACTCCAAGCCGGTCACAAGTGGTGTCCCACAGGGCTCGGTCCTTGGCCCCCTATTGGTTGGCATCTACTTCTCAGAAGTACAGGCCAACATAGGAGGACTTTGGCTGACAAAGTTTGCAGACGACTGCAAACTGGGCGCCATAGTGAAAAGTGCATCAGACACGGATATCCTTCAGAAGGGACTCACGGAAACAGATAGCTGGTGCCAGAGCCATGGCCTGAAGTTAAATGCCAAAAAATGTATAGTCATACCCTTCGGGAAAAACAAGGTAACCCCAAGCTACCATATAGGTGGCAATCCACTAAGCACAGAAGAGGTTATCAGGGACCTGGGGACCCAGGTTGACAGTGGCCTTTCTTTTGACACTCACATTGCTAAAGTGGTTAGAAAGACCTTCTACATTGCCCACCTGATCATGAAGGGATTCACATCCAGAGCTAGTGAGGTTATTGTTCCCCTGTACTCTTACTTATCAGACCAATGATCGAGTACAATGCCCCATTCGGGATGTATCTCACCCGACATCTGCAGCAATTGGAGAGACCCCAAAAGTTCCTCACCAAAAGGATAAAGGGACTCCAAAATTTGTCATATGCTGCCAGATTGAAGAAACTCCAGCTCTATTCAGTCGCATACCATCTGCTCAGAGGTGACATGTGCCTGACATACAAGGCCATGTCCAACCCGGAATTAATGGACATGCTCCACCTCAAAAAATCCAAATCCACCAAAACCACTAGAGCAAGCGACTTAAACCTTAGCACGGATATAAATAGGACGTGCTGGAGGGATAGATTTATCACTCAGAGACTCCCTATGCTGTGGAATAAAATCCCGGTCCATGTGAGGCAGAGCACCTCGCTGACTCTGTTCAAGAGAAATCTAGACCTGTGGATGGGAGATCGTAGGTTTACCCCGGGAATCATCTCTGTGTCACTGCTGGACAGAGGCACAACAAACTAATGGGCACAGTATTTTTTCATATACGGGGTGGCGTAAGCCACAAAAATTTGGGCTAGGCTTATAAATGCCTTAGGGCAGATAGCCTAGTATAAACCTATGAACCTATGAACCTATTAATGTTTGTTGTAGAGCCAATTGTAATTAACAGTTTCAATGTCAAGCGGACATGTGTGCGACATGGACAGCTATGTATGGGGCATAATTTTTTTGTGGGTACAGAGTGCCCTTTTTTTTTTTTTTTTCAGGGGAGAGTGGTATGTCAGGTGAAGGAAGTCGGTATAGCTGGGGAGGTAGGTTGGGTAGGTTAACAGACAAGACAGACAAGACACATACAGGGGCGGTGTATGACACACGTGGGGGGGGTTACACAATTGACGGGGACGGAGGTTGGGATATCCAAGACGCATGAGCCCACAGATGGCAACAGTGGAACTGATATCCCCACCCATAGGCAGTTGCCACTGTTCCTTCACAGCCCAGGATGGGGCTGTGCTGGGGGCTGTGTAGGCGGGGCAACGGCCGGGGCCGTTAGCTGTGCCACACGAGCCTCGAGCTGGCGTAGGGGCCCAAGAACGGAGTCTTGGATCTCCCTTCGCACCACAGACCGGACACCTTGGAGGGTGAGTGGACGAACTCCTCCGGCCACACTTGCAGAGGGGGGACGGGTTCCATCCCCTGCAGCGCTTCCACCCGAAGGTGGCACAGGGCCACCGGAGGAGGGTCTGGCCTGGGCACTAGTGCCAGGTGCAGTCACCAGCTGAGGTGGGAGAGGTGGGTCCGCTGGGACCTGCCTTTCCAAGCGTTCTAGGTTTGTGAGTAGTTATGTTAGTTTGGGTTAGTGGCATATTATTCCATTCAGATTAGTTGTAACAGTATGCATTGGTATTCCCATTAAACAAACACCCAGATATTAACACTATTGAACAAGGGGCATATCAATATCACATGCATTATTTGAACGGAAATACACAATCAAACAACATGCAGGGTTGATTAATGGCAACAGGCCATCAGATTTACAGGTATGAACAAGGCACATGCACGAACAGACATGCACATATGTTTGGAACGGACAAATGTCCATGGTTAATGAAATGTTCACATACCAATATTTATTGGGTGTTGTTATATGTAATTATAGGGTTGGGTGGAGATAGAAAGTGATGACACATTCATAAGTTACACACTGATATACATTTGTAATAGGTACACAATTAAGTTGAGGCTGATGTTTCAAAATGATTTTTGACTGTCATGCTACACCTGTTACAAATACATCAGTATCCTACTTATTTTTAATTTGATCAGATACATGATCCTGCTACACTTTGATGACAGGACAGGGTACAACTATGGCTGTTTAGTCTGTCAGATAATCATTCATTCTATCTGCAAATTATTTACTGTTATCACCATATACAGATTTTGGCCTTGACATTCCAGATTCATACACACTGAGATCAGTTTGGGATGTTAATTTGTACTTCACACATGCATTTAGTTCTGTGGAAACACACTGGGGCTAATATATTCAGGGGTTATTACTACTTTATTTATTCATACATGACCCTTTCTGTCACTCTCACACATCCTGCAACTTCACAGTTCAGGTTGGTACTTCTAGGCTTTGTTCACATATTAGACCTGTGGTGATTCAAACACTTTCCAACAGCCTCACTTCTGTCATGATTCAGCATTTCAACAGGGGATAAATCACAGATGTGACTACCTTAGATTCTGAAGCTGTACTCTGGAGACTACTGCAGGTTATACTACATTTAATTAATGGTGGGACATCTGTATTACAGCACTATTTATTTCTATAAATTATTTTTCCAGTCACACTTGCATACTGATGAACTTGTTGCAGCCATACCTGCAAACTTTCATTTCTTGCTTGCACATTAGATTACTTTTAATCAATACACTGCAGTGTTCTGATACATGCTACACTATAATATTTATTTACAAGTACTAGATGGGGTTACTAACCTGCATGGTGGCGCAGCCAGTCTGGTCATGCGTCTCACGGTTCGCAGAGCGGACACCTGCAGCTGTAATACAAAGGAAGTAATATTGGACTAAACATCTCCATGGTATCAGCTAGTTGACATCCTTACATACATGAGTAAAATGTAACTTACTCAGTAGTGGGGCGTTGGGCATATCCCGGGCCTCCTGGATCCATTGGGTCAACTGGTCTTGCTTACGCCGCTTCAGGTCCGCATGGTGGTGACGGACCTGCTCACCAGTGCATGGAATGCCAGTAGCACTGGTCAGATCACGAGCCAACTGGTCCCATGCCTCCGCCCTATACGCTCCCCATGAGACCTGGCCCTGAATGAGTTGGGCCTCGTGATGATGGACAAGGAGCCAGACCATGTATCTGGACTCCTCAATGCCCCAACGCTGTGCTCGAAAGCAACGTCCCTCTCCTACTCCACTCATTCTGACTGCAGGTCTGTTCTACAATCGGTTATGGTGTGTATTCCCACCTATGGGGCTTATATATGCTGCTTTTCCCGCACATTTCTCTGATTGGCCGTTTTGGAATTGTATCTACTTCACTGAAAATGCTTTATCATGCTCCATTCTGTATTTTATCCCATATATATGCTATTTCTGCATTTCTAGGTATTGCTGTCATGGCTTAGTGGTTTGGTACCTTGACTCTAGTGCATGGTATCCTGGGTTCGAATCTAACCACTGATTTTTAATTTTCCTGACAGAAATGAGTTGAGGACCTGTCAATCAAACATGCCATAAGCACTTTTAAGCACTTAAAAGCAGGTCTGTGTTTGTTTGCGCGGAGCTAACGCATGCGCACTGGCAGCTAGCTTGTGGGAGTGGCGCGCAAACGGTGTGCGCTGGGATAAACCTTAATTGGCTAGTGACACACATGTTGAGCTAAACACAGCTAGTTGCAAACAGTTTCAGCCTGTTAAACTGCTGCTTAGCAACGGGCATACCAATTGCAGCTTTTTAAACACTACGCAGCTACGGGCACTGTGTCTCACAGCAGCTTAGCTATCAGTACATTTCTAATTATTTTTATTATTGTGTTACTTCAATATATATGCTCCATTTCATTCCATTTTACAAAAGGGTATACGTTTACATTTGGACAATACTTTCAGGGGCTTTTTAGTGCTTATTTACAAAAAAAAAAAAAAAAGGTTGTTGTGTGGGCTCGAACCCTGCCTGCCTACTTTTAAGCCAGCAACTCTACCGCTAAGCTATTTCTTCTTGGCTTACTTTGCATATTTAGTTCTCATATCCTTTTCCACTGATTGCTAACTGCAGTTGCGCTAGTAGCACACCCGCGCACATGAGCGCACGCATTAGCAAACATTTACGGGGTTTAAAAAAAATAAAACAGTTTTTATTTTCATTTTATAGCCTCTGTTCACTTTGTACACTGATGGTCTGTGGGGGAATGTGTTGTGTAGTGTGTTTGTTTACATTTCCATGGCCTCTCTCGTGGCTGTTTACTTTCAGCCATTATACACTTACAGGGGCGTGTCCGCATGCAGGGCTTAGCCTATGGACACGCCCCCTACTCTCTTACACGGACCGTGTAAGAGTTACAGTGTGATTCAGCATGCCTCATGCACCTCATGCATATGCATGACATGCTGACATCACACCGTTTAACTGCAGCCTCCGTGTAAGAGTTATAACTCTTACATGGAGGCTTCCTGAATCTGGCCCCCTGTCTGCAGGTGTTCTGCAGGTGTTCTATCTACTTCCTGTGTGGGCCAGTAGTCTAGTTTGCTCACTACTAAGTGTAATGCAAAGAAGATAAGCACAGCCAAATCTGACATTCATTTTCTCAGTTTTCCTTATTTGTGATAAGCCATGTACCAGGCAAACAAAGGCCAAAAAATAGAATAAAAGTGGAAAGTAGTTGAAATGATGAAAAACAGTCTATGATATAAACACTACAAAATGTCTGTTAGTACACATGAAATATTCCCACGTAGGTCTAGATTTGAACAGTCACTCTAATGAGCCTTCAGAACACAGTAAGGGGGCCTTATCCCTCTTTGTCACACAAACAGCTTTGCAGCAGGGAACTGACATCATTCTGCATACAACCAACTGCAACATCATCCACATAACAGTTATTTGTACATGTATACATTTCGGATGTAGTGCACTGAGTGATCACACAACCATTTATGATTATTGCTTACAAAAATGCAGCTCTGTCTTACCTCTCTGTGTTTGTTGCTCATCCTTTATCTGACCAGTAATCTGAGACATACAGTCTGTAAAGCATTATATATCCTTGTCTTTAAAATGTGTGAGGATATTAAATAGTAATAATATACAGTTGTCAACACATGAAGGGGAGGTTGGTATGTTAATGAACAAAAGTTGTGAATTGTGTGCTGCTTACTTACATTTCCAATCTTGATAAAATTACTTTTATACACTTTGTAAGACTTACCTGACACACCTACTAGAAGTAGGGCAGTTTGCATTGCTGTTGTGTTTTCATTCTCCCAACCAGTAATCATTCACTGTTGCAATCCCTGAGTAACAAACACTAAGAGAGTGCCGGCACTATGTTTACATCTGCTACAAGGAGCTGAACGTTTGGAATTCAGCAATTCTAATGAGTTCACACCTCATTTGCATCTTCACCTTGCTAACAGCCCTGAATATATATCATAAAAAGGCAACTGTTTAGCTAAGGATCCTGAAGGTGAGGAGACTTGTTTATGTGGAGAATATAGAAGAGGCTATTACTTTGGGCTATATCTGCATAAAGACTACCGAACTTGAGAAGGTATGCTTGTATTTTTCAGCTATATACTACAGATGCTGAAATGTCATTTAAGAAAAATCTGTTTCATATTTATATAAATATATTAATTAGCAAATGCTACCATTATCCGTATGCATTACTTAGAGGTGTAATGATGGCATGGGTATGTTTGCCAGGATATTTCACAGGTATACATGATTGGCAATAGCTCAAAATGGAATGTTCTGTATTAAATCTGTACACATGTTTCAGGGACAGTTGATTTAATAGCACTTTTAGCATTTTACTGATGGTTTGTTAGCAAAATGTGTCATTTACCTGTTCTTTTCAGGGTGGGGAGCAAAGCTGCATTTCTGTTTTGGCACAAACAAGGATATGTGCTACTGTTACTCTCCCTTGTTTTACATCCAGCCTTACTTTGTGTGTGAATGTAATATGTTACAACCACACAATTCTTGTTGTTCTTATTTCAAATATCTAGACTGTTTGATGTTTCTCCAGTGGGTAATACTGAAATGCTACCTTTTCTGTTTTATCTGGGAACATGTATTTTTTAGTTATGTGATACTTATGTGTATTATTCTTCTGTTGTGTTTTAGGACACCTAGGACTATGGCACCCAGGCATCTCAATCCTTGAAAACCACCCTTCAGTGACCCTGAGAATCAGGTTATTGTGGAAGATCTTAGGTGACATGATGCCATTCTGCTTAGAAGGGATGTGTTGACATATTGGGCAGAATGCAAATTTAGCACCAGATAGTTGCAGATGTGACTGCAGGAGGTGGCCACAGCAGGGCATATGATCAGATGTGCCATAGGGCTGCTGACATAATCTCATCTGCATGGAGCAGCTGCAGTGGCCTGTGAATGGACGGGTATGGGGGGGGCTGCTACAGAGCCATCACTAACAGCAAATGAAGAGTTTCTGTTCACTGTCAGGGATCCAGACAGCTCCCAGGAAGGTGCAGAGCAGCATGTCCTTGACACTGGTACTACTGTTTCAGGGACAGCAAGTATGCCCCAGGAGGAGCTTCCAGGTAGGCTTATATATCTCTATTATTAAATACTCTTGTATAGTAAAATATTTACATCAATACATTAGGTCTGTTTAACAAGAAATTTGTTTGGAGGCTTGTAGATTGCTACAGTTAACAACATATTCTGATTGATTACACATGGGGCTTAGTTTGGACTTGTCATCCAAGTTCTTGTTGAAAGTATAGTTAATGGACATAAAAAGGGAAAAAAGTTTTACACCCTGCGTTACTGTTAATTGTGATGATATTATCCTTACCATTTGCTTAATTTCTTCCAGAACCATCCAGAATAGGGAACAGACTATCATCTGCACATGGTAAGCCAAACATTTGTATGGCAATTCTGATGAGCAGTTTGAAGAAATATTTAGTGTGTGATGTTGGTGGCAGGACTGATGTGTGTATTTCTGTACTGTCTGTAATAGTGGCACCACTTTTTGTTAGCATATATTGGACTATAGTAGTTTAGGTATTATTTTTTTTCCTGGGTTTGTTTCTTATTATCACAGGTGTTCTTGACAGTGGAAGTATGGGACTTCTACCACCTGATGGCAGAGTATCAGCAGACTCTGATGATGATGGTGGTGAAACAGAGGCACAGTCAGGGGTGTGCAAAGGTTGAATCTGACACTGAGGTTGACATACAGCAATCCCCTGTAATTCTATCAGACACAGCCAATAGGCCTATGCCTACCCATTCTAGTGAGCCCTCAAATATTGGTCAGGTGAAGGCTGAGACAATCAATCATGGGAACTGTAGTTACTACATCTTCAATGCCTGTTGACTCTAGCCATAGCTAAAGTGTGGGTGAGGTGCCACATAGGAGGGTTATTAGGGGTGCTCAGAGGAGGCCTGATATCCATCCTCCACCTGATCCAAATGTCTCTTCCTGTGTCACTCAATTCATGTTTAGGACTGTCATGGATGCACAGGCATGTTCCTATAGGTCTTTCAGAGAAATACTTAGGTTTGCAGATGTGGTGAAGGTTGACATGTATGAGTGCCTCCACCATGTTACCGATTCAATGGAATGGATGAATGACACTTTGGAATGGGCAGTGTCTGTGATGGAATGTCTGCTGAGAGGGGGGATGGCATTCTCATGGGCAGAGATCAGCTACATCATCTGCTGTTTGCCAACATAGCCATGCCCGACCATGCTCCCATATTGGCAGTACTTCCATTGCTCTATCAGTAGTTGAGCTGTCCACACCCAGAGGTGGCAGGCCATGGAGTTATGATCCTGGGTGTCCTTATGAGGGGACCTCATCTAGCAGACATCAATCATATTCAGGTAGCAGCAGTGCATCTAACAGTGGGTGTGGACATGCCAATGCAACTCTTGGCAGAGCAAGTTCTCGTGGCTGGGTAAGACAAAGATGAACTGCTGCCTCTACCATGCATGGCTCACACCTGTCCAACATAGCAAGATGTAGAGCTAGCACAGAGCTTGGCTGTTATAATGCAGACACTCACACACCAATTTCACCTGGAGGACTCCTACAGACACACACACAACAGTTACATGATTCAGCAGTGAAGCTTAAAACTCATTTTGTCTCACTGGTCATTTGTTACTTTATCTAAATGTCTGCTTGCTTCTTTTTATTACTCACACAAACTCACTGACTTTTTGTGTCAACTTAACCTTCCAGCCACCCCACACAACACCCTGTACAAGTGATGATAACTGTACCATATCCCTGGTTTCTATCTTTTGGATTCAGGGATACATAAGTTTGTGTCTGATGCTCAGAGTGCATAGCTGACTTAGTGCTTAGTATATCTGCATTTGTGATGTTGAATTAGTATGTGTACCTTTGACTTATATTGGTCTTAGAAAGTTAGACAGTTGATAGAATCAAACTTTTTTTGCATCAGTATTGTTAATGAGCTTGTGAAGGTTGTGAAGTCTGAAACTGGAATATACCACATTACTTTCTAACTTCTCTCTTTAATGATTTTCCAGTACAAACATATAGGTTCATAGGTGTGTACTAGGCTAATGGCCCTGGAGCCTTTACAAGCCTAGCCCATAGGATTACCCTGGCACCATGCCACCCAACCTTAGTTCCTAGTGCCTCTGTCGAGTAGAGCCACTGGAGTGATCCCCAGGGTGAATTTTCTATTTCCCATACACTCATCAAGATTTCTCTTGAAGCAGGCAAGTGAGGTGCTCTGCTTGACATGTATGGGAAGTCTATTCCATAGCATGGGCAGTCTCTGCGTTATGAACCTGTCCCTCCAGCATGTTCTGTTGATTGTGGTAATGAGATTGAGGTCTCTGGAGCATGTGGGGCGGAGGAATTGGGATTTCTTTAGATGTAGCATTTCTAACAGAGCTGGGTCAGACATGGCTTTGTAAGTCAAGCAGAGATCGCCTCTAAGTAGGCAATATAAGACAGAGAATAGTTGGAGTTTTTTGAGACTGTCCATATAGGACAACTGTTTAAGGCCTAGGATCCTCTTTGTGAAGTACTTTTGTGGCCTCTCCAGTTGTTGCAGGTGTCTAGTGAGGTACATGCCAAATGGGGCATTGTACTCAATGACTGGCCTAATAAGGGAAGAGTAGAGGGAGACAATGACCTCTTTCTTCCTGGATGCAAAACCCTTAGTAATGAGATGTGCCACATAGAAGGACTTTCTGACCACAGTGGCAACGTGGTGGTCAAAAGAGAGGTTGCTGTCAACCTGTTCCCAGATCACTTATAATGCCTTCTGTGTTCAGTGGACTACCATCAATTTATTTGGACTACCATCAATGTGGTAATTCAAGGGATATGTACCACCATATGATTCAAGCATATGGAGCTACACTGAGGGCATGTGTTGACCATCACTACTTTTGGGAGGTATGACTGTGTGAATCTTTGATACCTAAGGCCTACTACTTAATAATGGACACATAAGTCTCTGTTGCCACATGGTAGGGTCATTTCTGTACAAATCTCCCATCTTTTACTAGCTTATACTACCAAATAACAACATGCAAGTATGTGCCAGTCATTCATATTATTACACAATACACTCCAAGTTCAACACTTACCTTGTAAATCTAGTGGTTGCAACAGTTTTAGTTCAGGTCTGACTCTGTCTGATGCAAGCAGTACACAGCCATTTCATGTGTAGGTAAAGGTTGTGAGCATTGCCTGGCATCAATGTTACTATATTTATGTGCATAGCAGGAATTAGGTGGTGAGTGAGTGTGCTATGCATTGCCTTTTAGCCAATGCAAGGACAAATTGAGCATGCCTAAATCTGCTTACACCCACAGCAGCTGATGGGTTCCCCCTGACTCCTCACATGCATGTGGCTATGGTGACCTTGCCATTGGTGGTGAGTTGTGTGCCTATTCCCCTTGTTGATCCAGCTGAAGCTGTTTTCTCAGCATGATGTTGTGTAGCATGACACATACAGTGAAGATTGAAGTCCATGTATGTGGATTGTACTGCAGGGCTCCCCAGATGTATCCAGGCACTGGACCCGTGACTTCAGCAGCTCAAACGCACCCTCTATGACATTTATGGTTTGAGCGTGTTCCTCATTATATCATTCTTTAACAGGTGTATGTGCATTTCTGAAGGGTGCCATTAGCCATGGTTCCTGTGCATAACCTGCATCCCCCAGTAAATGACCCTGAGGGATATCCCTCCTAGTGAACAGCTGATACAGTTTGGAGGTGTGCCAAACATGTGAGTCGTGGTAACTGCCTGGGTTGCCAGCACACACATTCAAGATGATTCCCTTGGCATTACACATGACGTGAGAGTTAAAAGAGTGGAAGCCTTTCTATTGGGGGGGGGGGGGTGCTGTAATTTCTATATGTGCACAATCTATAGCACCCAGTACTTCAGGGTAGTGTGCTACAGGGTAGAACTCTTGCATACTTCTGGTCCTGTCTTTAGGAGTACAAGGAAAAATATATGTGGTCACTGCCATGCCGTAGCCAGTGCCAATTCGGTCTTTTCTATGTAAAATGTGTCAGAAGTTAAACAGCACTTGAGGTACACAATGCCTGATGTCATAAAGTTAAATACTTTATTGGGAAAACACACAACTTCAGTTAGCGCTTCCGTCTCCTTTTCCTCTTAGACTCTGAAGAAGTCTCTAAGAGGAAAAGGAGATGAAAGCACTAACTGAAGTTGTGTGTTTTCCCAATAAAGTGTGTCGGTGAACCTACAGATACTGCTTTTTATTTTATACTGTTTTTTGAAAGTTATTTGCTTTGCTTTTGCTGCTTTTTAAGAAATAAAGTTAAACTCACCCTTCTTTCTCCTATTCTTAACCTTAATCCTTCTTCTTCTATAATTATATAAGACATTGATTAGACTGCCCACACTTGTACTTACAGCCACCTTCTCATCTGTAATATCTTCTCTTTTAATTATATTTTTAATATTGGACTTATGTTTGTAAATTAAACTTGGTCTGTCCTCCATAATACCATCTGGGAGTACAGCATTAACTACAACTTCCCAATGTATTTTTTTAAAAACTTCATTAATTGCTTTCCTGTCTATTGTTTTTGTTGTTTCTATTTTTGGCTTTTCCCAGTTAGGGGTCGCCACAGTGGAACTCTGGTCTGCTAACGATTGGCAGTCGACTTTTATGGTGCCGAGTTGCCAGCCCGACACCCAACCTTCAGCGAAGGCATGCCCATTCATGCATGTCTTTCGAAGGCCACTCGACCGTGGGGAGGACATGCTTTCCTGTCTATTGAATATTGTAAAAATAATGGGTTTTAAAAATGTTTTATTATTCTTTACAGAAACTATAAGCCATATTTTAAAATATGTTTATATTTTCTGTTTTTTTGGATATTACATCATTCACCAATTTATAAATCAATTTCCTTGGGTACCCCCCTCTAAGAACATGTTACACAATTTTTTGACTTCAAAAGTAAAAAATTTCTTTATCCAATATAAGTCTTAACAAATGTATTAATTGGATTTTAACCAACCTCTTCTTTTGATAAAATGGATGACAACCAGTAAAAAACAGAAAATTATTGCTGTAGGTAGATTTTCTGTGAATACAAGAAGTTGGACTGTGAAATAAACAGGAGCGGCCTTAGGTCAACTGGTGCCCTAGGCAAAAGGGCTCCACGGCACCCCACCACAACATCTGGTGCCCCCATCCTGGTCTACTTACACCAAATAAATACTGGAAAAGCGCTCCTGCTAGGGTGGCGCCCTAGGCAGCGCCTAGTTGGTCTATGCCTAAGGCCGGCTATGGAAATAAA
This sequence comes from Protopterus annectens, assembly GCF_019279795.1. NCBI lineage: Eukaryota > Metazoa > Chordata > Ceratodontiformes > Protopteridae > Protopterus > Protopterus annectens. The sequence continues at coordinate 394,355,068 of NC_056742.1, forward strand.
TCCCTAGATTTAGTAATAGTCAAAAGTTAAAAGTTAGAAAGTCAGAAAGTAACTTTATTGTCATTCAGACGTACACAAATGCACATCTGAATGAAATTGCATTTCTCCAAGCTCATGTGCAAACAGAAAACAAAGCAATACAGAAAAAAATACACAAATACAACAGCAATGACAACAACAGTGACTGAGCCAAACATAAAGTACATAAGCAACCATGCATGATCCTATGGACTAAAGCAATCCACTTTGTTCACACCACTGCCATCACCCTCTCCAGCATCAACAACCAAAAGTCACCAGTCCAATCCCCTCCGACACCATAGAGCAAGTCCAAAAACATGCATTCGACATGATCGCGACTACCTGTAAGCCTGAACAGCCACAATGAGTCCAACAATCCTCCCTCAGTCCTCACCATCCACACTGACACCCCCATCAACACCATTTCCAACATCATCAGCAACTTCCAAATCCAAGCAAGCTTCATCTGACCCAACAAATCCAACTCTGATTCCCCTCAACTGAACCCGGCAGCCAAGAGTCCAACCTCCACCCTGTGCACTCCACAGCCTACTCAACTCGAAACAGAAGGCCCAAGCTTCATGATCAGTATGATTTAAAAAAGTGAAGCAACAAGGATACTATGGAAACCATGGACACCATAGCTACAGTTGACTGCACACAACCCAACCAAATGGTCCATCCAACGAATCACAGAGAGAAAAACACAACATGCATATCAGGAGCCATCTCTCTCTCTCTATATATATATATATATATATATATATATATATATATATATATATATATGGTTCCCTTTCAGAAGGTCGAACAGCTGAAATCTCGAAATGCATATGGTCGAGACCATATGATCAAAATTTCAGAAGCTCGACCTACAGAATGGGGATCAGCATGTAGCGCAGAATGGGAGATTTCCCTTTTTGCACTGTAGTGCAATCTCGGAGTTAGAATAAATAAGTAGTGGGGGGTGTGGGGGGTGCAGGAGGGCTTGCCCCCTTGCAGAAACACTGTTTTGTGCTTTCTTGCTTTTTTTTCTTTCCCTTTCAGAAGGTCGAGCTTCTAAAATTCGAGCATATGGCTTTGGCCATATGCATTTCAGGATTTCAGCCGTTCGACCTTCTGAAGGGGAACTATATATATATATATATATATATATATATATATATATATATATATATATATATATATATTATATATAAAATATGTCGATAATTAATATAATCATAAAAATCATTTGTACTCTCTAAATAAGACTTAAATTCCATAAATTCATTAATAGTCCCAGACCAAACAATAAAAATATTATCTAAAAATTGGTAATAAGCTAAAACATTCAAGATGCTAAACCTAATTGTGATCTTAATTATGCTTATTGTGTCTTATATTGCTTTTGTAATTGTGTGTTTTTCTATACTTGTCATCTTAGTTGTCTTAAATGTATTTCATCAGAATGTAATCCCTTCACTTGACCTACTTTTATTAACACATTGTATGCCACTTTTATTGTTACTGTATTACAGACTGTAAACCTGCATTTCAATATTTGTTAGTATTATAAATTCTTTGTATAAAATTTTGTTTATGGCCCGGGTTGTGGCTAAATAGGGTCCCAGGACTAATCTACCTGCCCTGTCAACAAATTAAAAATAAATAAGTGAATAAATACATTCCCAAATTACTGTAAGATTGAACTTCTTGTAAGTGTACAACAGCAACTGCATAATAATAAATGTTTCCTATTCCTGGCATTGTAACTATGATCTTGCTTATGTTAATGGTCAGGATGTTTTCCATTTCCCAAGATATCATGGCAACCAAAATATTCTGCATTCTGTCATTGTCCTCTTTATTCAGTGCAATACTTGGAAATTTGGAAATCATTTGCACATATTCAGTTATTTTGTTCAACCCTAATACAACTGATAAAGAAATTAAACACTTGCAGACTTAGTATGGATTCCTGACTAACAGCACCAAGGCGATATTCCGCAAGACCAATGACATCTCAAAGCTGAATTCTAAATACAAAACATAATAGAAGTGATGCCTAAGTCACTTCGGTTTAATAATCATTTTGTTATTAAAAGAACCAAAAGTCTTACTAAAACCAATGAAGACAATATTCACTTACAGTCCAGAAACTATGACCTCATAACAGTGTACCAAAGGGTGAGGAATTTGGAAGAGTAGAGATGTCATGGTTGTCAGCATACTAATACAAACCACTGCCACTGAAAAAAAAACTTAATGTTTCCAAAATAAGTTTCACCATAACAATTAAGTAACTTTAAAACAAACTAATTGGTCTGTAATTGCAAATTTCAGATCTAGGGCCTTCACGTTTATTCATATACTGATTTAATAGGGTCCCATTCATGTTGCCAAACCTTTACAAGTTCGAATGCCATATGGTCGAACTTGTAAAACTTTGAATGTTGCAAAGGAGATCTCCGTAAGGGAAGCTTTCCCTTTCCTGCAATGTAGTGCAATCTCGGAGTTGGTATATTTAAGTAGCAGCAGGGGGGGTGTGGGTGGTACCTTCAGGTAAGTTTTCTTTTGCTAACATTTGACAACATACTCTACTATCAGTACACTAGCAAACCTCAAAAGTTTTATTGAAACAATAGGACTGACTTATTTTATGCTAGGCAAATCGTAATTAAAGATCTGTTTTTCCATGCAACAATTACTAACAGTGGCACACTGCCAGCATCTTCACTTCTCTTAAATGTATGTCAAATATATTGGCAACTATTGATTTTAATATTCTCAGAACAGGGTGGGAGGTTGGCACAATCGTGAAAGTGTTTACCTTACTGAGACAAGGTGCGTAGGGTTTGATTCTTAAAGTGGCCCAAAAGGCAGTTAGCCTAGTACTAATCTACCTATGAACATAATAGAAAAAATTCTCCTTTCTCTTTCTTTATTTCTATTCTAATGTTTAGAATAGTTTTTACAAGGAATATCTATTTTCTGTCTTCCTCTCTGTTACCGGAAATGCTTTATTTTGCATTTTTTTATTGTTCCTATTTATTAGTTTCCTTGGGTTTTAATTTATACCACATTTAATTCTCTGTGCTGACCTAATCAGCTTCTCTGCATGAATTTCATCCATCTATGCCTTATCAGCAGCAATCTGTTATCGTATACAGACATTGCATTAATTATATTCATATTTAGACCACCTGCTTCACTCTTCCGAGATCATGTTTCATTGATACTTTTTTATATTTTAACACTTAGCACAATTACATCTGTAATAGTTTATCCTTAATTATGGCATATAACAATATCTCATCAGATAGAATCCCTTTTTAAATTATGCAGTTATGGTCAGTCTTTGCCAGTGCAGCCAACAAATTCAATTCAAACTTACAGAATTCTGGGTTTATCAACATGATATCAGATATTGTATTAGTCTTGGTTTGGAAAGACCCAACCTGGACCAAACAATGTTGTTCCATAAAGTGAGAAAAAACATCCTTAATGTTGTATATGTCATGGTTCCTGCTGGGGTAGTTTTAATCTATAAAAACAATGCTGTTTGGTACTGAATCTTCTGGAATTCTTTGAATAAGTAGTAGCATGACATGATGATAACGAAGGAGGAGAGTGTGCACTGCTTATCTTGTTCGTCCAGAGCAGTCAATACTACATTCCACATGAAGAATAATGAGACAAATTAAAAAGCAATAAATATCAGTCCATCCATAATTCAATTGTTAAGTCATCCTGGTTGAGCAACCTGATGCAACAAACCAAGGTGAGGAATCATTTGTTTATCCTAACTCAGTTTACCAGTGGATTCTTACAGTGTCTTTGCTGGAAATACTTATTTTTGACTGTTCCTGTCATATATAAAAGTGCAAAATGGTTTATGGGCAACCAGAAATTGCTAATGAATCTAAACTAAGTCACATAATTTCTTCTATAAAAAGATGTTCTCCAAGATGGTCTACAAAAATATAAAGCTAGAAAAATATAAATGATGTTACTTTTAATGTTTATAAATGTACCACCATGAGACTTGGCAAGGACAATAATTATGATTACTAACTAAATGGTCAAATCATAAAAAATTATACCATCATTAAACTTCTAGGTACAACAATAGACAATACTTTAAACATTGTGTATGTGTATGAAAAAAAAAAAAAAAACATTCTGAAGCTCATCTGATTTAAATGGCATGTGTAGTCATTCCAGGGAGATCACTGTGCCATTGCATACCTCATTGGCTTAATCAAATATTGAATGAAATGTTTTAAGAACTGTATTTTTTTATACTCTTGTTTGTTAAAGGTTGCTAACAGTTGACCTCCATCTATAAGGAAATGTCTGTTCTGGTTTGGTTTGAAAGTTTATGTGTGAAATACATTGCTTAGAGAGCTAACACCACATCAGGGAAGTTAATAAAAAAAAAATAAATATCATTAATAAAAAAAGTTACAGATGCATTACGCAGTACCTTCCAGAATTATAAAATGTGCTTTCCCCTACAATCAGAAGATGGCTGTTAATATATTTCAAAAATATTTATATAGCATACCAAAAATATCAACATGGCATTATGGCAATTATGCCTATTGAAGAAGGGTCTGCCTTTGATTAACTGGTGCCCTAGGCAAAAGGACTCCACATCGTCCCCCACTCCACCCAGTACCCCCATCCTGGTCTACCTACATCATCCAGATTACTTTTTTCCTCCATTTTTCTCACAGTTTGTCTTACTCTTCAGTTTTTCCTGTATTTATTCAACACATTTGAAATAAATAATTTCTTTACTACAAAATAGCAAACTAATAAATACTGGAAAAGTGCCCCTGCATGAGCGGCATCATAGGTGGCTGCCTAGTTGGCCTATGTCTAAGGCTGGCTATGTTTTGAAGACTAAATAAGTTATTAGTTTACCAGCTGAATATATGGACCTGTGTACGTTCTAGGGAGTCTCTAAGATGCTGGACACAGAACAGATATGCACACTGCAAAGAGGGCCTTCTCTACATTAACTATGAGAAAATAAATGAAAAATGAGGGGTAATGATCCAAGGATTAAAAACTAACACCCAGAAGCACTTGTAGCTCCCCTATATGAAAGAGTTATGCAAGCTACTGCTTGTGAGTGTCCTGTTTCAAGGTCTGTAGGAAAAATACCAGCCACTCATGTTCTAAGAGTCTGAGGGACTGGGATATCAGAGAGTTAGCACTTACAGTAAACAAATTCTTCATTAGATTAACTGTAGACAAAATATGCAGTAGAAACAGTCCAATAATTATAATAAAAATAGAAGTACTTGTCACTAGCTAATATGAAACCAAATCATAACATACAGCCTGAATATGGAAAATCCCATGAAATATGTTTTGCTTAAAGCTTCTTTGTCAGCAGATGATGCTATTTGGTGTGATAGAACTATGGGAAAAGGAATACTTTTTCTGAAGATCTTGAGCTTTTATCTTCTGAAACACTAGTTATGTGTTTCATTAAACAATCTAATAGCTTCTGTAATCAGTAATGCTAACCTGTATAAACACTATGCAGAGTAGTGTTATAAACAGAAACCTAAGGATAAACAAACACAGCTTTATGTAAATCTTCTGTCTATTTCTCTAACTTGGCTACATTTTCTGAAAAGAACTGCGAGGTGAAGATCCAGTTTACTAAGATGAAGTAACATGAGTCTCTGATGTTCTGTCTTCTTAACTGAGAAGATGAAGAAGCCTGACGAATCTTGACACAGATGCAGCTGCGTATACTTCGTGGTGAGACAACAACAGTGAAGACTATGAGAATACTTCTTTTATAAGTCAAGGAGCATCACACGTGATCTAGTGAATGGTATTCCCTTGGTCGAGCTAATAACAATTTCTGAAGAGCCCAGTTTACAGATCATAAATAAACAGCACAATATGCCGAAACATACCTCTTAAGTGCTTAGAATTTAGCAGAATGCCCAGACATTTGTCATACTTTTGGTGTGTTCCACATACAATTTGGAGTTTTTTGGCAGCCAGTATTGAGGTCTGCAGTCACTAAATAATTAAAGATATAAGAGTTTCAAATTTTATATCCTTCAGTCAATGAAAGGCCTGTTATCCTACCAACCATCTAAGTTTATAAGAGCAATATTTAAAATATGTCCCTAAGTTTGGGCCTTTGTCCCTCTCCTGCATTGCTTTTAGTCTTGTTCCAGAATTTTACATATGTGCTGAAAGAGAAGGTCTTAAGTAATACACACTTAAACCCTTTGCAATGATGTGTTGCCCTGAACCTTCCCCTAGTTTGTGGTTCTGCATTGTCCCGTATCTCCCCAGGATACATGAGCTGATGTCTGTAGTTGGGAGGGTGGCCTAATGGTTAAGGTGTTTGCCTTACAAACACAAGGTGTAGGGTTTGAGTCTCACAAGGGATAATTGGCTGGGCTTACAATGGCTTGCAAGGGCAGTTAGCCTAGTACTAACTATTGTTTGTTTGTGACTTTCGGCTTTTTCCTGGTTAGGGGTCGCCACAGCGGAACTCCGGTCTGCTGATGATTGGCAGAAGATTTTTACATGTTGAGTTGCCAGCTCTGACGCACAACCTTCAACGAAGGAACACCCATTCACTCATGTCTCCACACAGATGACGCTCTAGCTGAGAATCGAACCGAACAGCGTCTTACTGTGAGGCAACAACGCTACCGCAGCACCACCACCGCAGTCACCCTAGTACTAACCTATGAACCTAAAAAATAAATAAGATTACTGCTATTCTGCTCCAGCTTGTTTCCCCTCAGCCTTAGGCTGCTTATCAAACCTACATCACTTGGAGCCTAATCAGGGCTCTGTCCCCCTACACCACAGAAGTTTTATCTTGTACAAAAAATAGTGAGGCAGTTTGATAACCAATGTTTTAATAATGTGGAAATAGACTAAATAAATGATTAAACTGTGGTTTCTAGATCGACTTTTACTCAAGGGTATTGGTACAGTTGGGAACAGAGCATTCAAGCATTCAAAAGCCAGTTTGTAAGTATGTCATATGGAAAACAGGCCATAACCATATGAAGTCTGTGTGGACTGGTGTTCCCCAGTGGCATCACTTTTTCTACTACTAAGAAATTAATTTGCATTTTGAAAACATAAGACTTTTTGCCAGGGAGATAGGGGTACAACTTAGTGGCACAGGCACCATATTTGAGTATCAACTTGTATTACCTAGCTTACTTGAAATATTCCAAAAGGACATTTATAGAAATGATTCTATATTTAATAAAGATCATGTATTATATAATGAAACTGTCAGAATCAGGAATTAGAAATGTGTTGCTCAGAGCACTCTGTCCTCTTGGCCACTTTGTCTCTTAGAAGTTTAACCTTAGTCCTTCAGACTGCTGGAGTCTTGCAAATTCTAATTTTGTCTTGGCTAGTTATACTAGTTTAATTAGCCTTTTGTTGCAGGTTCTGTTCTTTTTTACGCTTCTCACATCACAGACAAAAGATAATGCTGTAATACTATAGAGTCTTGTTTGCAGATTCTTCTTCTAGGGTTTCACAGCATTTACATTTCTATGAGCAATTCTGCATTCATTACTAGTTTCTAAATAGCATATGTCAGGGCACAGAGGAAAACAAACCTAGTATTTTGTGACTGTAATACCACATTCCAAATGTTGCAGTCTTTTACAGTTCATGCACTGCTGGGCACAGCTGTTTCATTTATTGTGTGTGCACCTGCTAAATTACTAAAGTAAGAAAATAGACTTTCACTTCACTGCTTTCTTGCTAACGAAGTTTACCTTATCAGATGCAAACTGAGTATTATTTGCTGCCATCTTACGTGTTTTGAACAGGAATAAAAAAGATCACGTGTCTAGTTGCACATTATGAAGCAACTTCTGAAACAGTAACTTTGAATTGTTTCACACATGCCATTAAATTCTTTATGCGTACACCAAATCACCTGCAGTGTTGAGTTTATATGCAAGCAGCTTACTTGTGCCTGTGTATGCAATCACATTGAAATACACACGAAAATGTGTATATCACAACAAGCTTGTGCTGATATAGGGTCTTACTGAAAAAAGTCATGAGAGAAATTAACTTGCCCAAATCAGTCATCTGATTATTATATATGAAATAGTACAAAACTAAATAACTTTTTATTTCAGTATTTGTGATAGCAGTGAGTTTACATATGAACTGAATGTAAAGCACACTTATTTGCTCTGATTAATTAATGCAATCATTACTTCCAAGATATGATCTAATTTTACAGGGTTCTCAGAACTAAAGAAGAAGTACAATTAAGGAATTCAGAAATCAAAGTGGAGGAGTTTTAAAACTGAATGTAAACATAAAAAAAAGTGGCGGTGCTCTATGTGGCTGCAGCTGCTTTGGCTCGGCGGAGAAATGTGCAATATCTGTTTTGTTTTACGTCTAAAATAACAAACAATCCCAAATCAAGGGAAATACTGAAGGTAAAGTAAGTTATAGTAGAGAGAAACTTCTAGAAATTCGATCTTCAAGCTCACAGTGCTGCAGGTTTAATGAGTTGTTGTCTGCTTGGTATGTTAGGCTTACTACACTACTCAAGCAAATCTGACTTCTAAAACTTCTAAAATGTGGAGAAGAAGGAAAAGATGTGAAAGACTGAGGAAAAGTGGAACTAGAGCTGGACTATATGCCAGGCTAAAGGCCAACCCACACAGGCCTGAATTTTGATCTATGCTACTGGCCAATGTTCGCTCCCTGGATAACAAGATGGACTACATAAAGCTAGAACAGTTGTGTGCTCATGTTCAGAGAGACATGGTTAAACTATAATATCAGTGATAATGCATTGCATGTGGAAGGCCTGACATTATTTACAGCTGACAGGAATCAGATCCTCAGTGGTAAATCGTGGGGAGGAGGTGTCTGTATCTACATAAATAACAGATGGTGTGCCAGCTGTGAGGCAGTTACCACTCACTGCTCTGAAAACATTGGGTTCTTGTTGCTAAGATGTAGACCCTTCTACTTGCCAAGGGATTTTAATGGTGTGAGCATAACAGCTGCATATATTCCTCCCAGTGCCAACACCAAAAAAGCACTGGCCACACTTTACCAGTCAATCAGTGAACTGCAGAATCAAAATCCAGAGTTTGCACACATAATAGCGGGTGATTCCAACCACAGAAACCTAACATCAGTCCTACCTAACTATCACCAGCATGTGAACTTCACTATAAGGGGAGAGAACACACTGGACAAAGTATATACCAATGTCAAGCTGGCTTATAAGGCAGTAACCCACCCATACCTGGGTAACTTGGATCATCTGGCCATCATGCTAATCCTTGCATACAAATGACTATTAAGAAGCAAGCCAACCAAGAAGCAAATAAGAGTATGGCCAGAGGGAGCAGTCTTAGCACTGCACTCTAGGACTGCTTTGAGGACACGGACTTGAATATGTTTAAGAATACAGCTATGGGTAACCAATACATCAATCTGGACGAGTACTAAGAATCTGTGTTTGCATACATATCTAAGTGTGTGAATGATGTGATAGTCATCAAGACCATCACCATAAGGGCCAACCAAAAACTTTGAATCACAAATGAAGTATATGAGCTCCTAAGACCACTCAATGATGCCTTTAAGGCAGGAGACAAGGATGCCCTCAGAGAGACCAGAAATAGCCTAAATACAGGAATAAAGAAGGCAAAACATGCCTACAGACAGAAAGTCCAGAGTCACTACTCAGACCTAAGGGACTCCAGACATCTGTGGCAGGGAATACAATCCTTAACAGACTACAGACCTGTATCTTCATATGTGATGACAACACCGAATTTCTAAATGAGCTCAACATCTACTTCAGCAGGTTTGACAAAGGGAATAGTACAAGTCACAAAACTCACCAGCAGGCAAAATGAGGTAGTACTCTGCCTCAACTTAGCCAATGTTCTGAGAACTCTAAGCCGGGTGAATCCAAGAAAAGCAGCTGGACCAGACAACATGCTGGGGTGTGTGCTAACAGACTGTGCTATTCAACTGACAATGGTTGTTGCTGACATAGTTAACACATCTCTGCATCAGGCCATAGTACACAAGCACTTCAGGAACACAACAATCATGCTGCTTCCCAAAAAGTCTCAACCAACAAGCCTGAATAACTGTCGTCCAGTAGCTCTCACCTTTGCTGTAACGAAGTGCTTCAAAAGACTGGTCAAAGACTAATGATTAAAAACAAATGAATAGCTAGCTGGATAAATGGTTCACCAAACAATAGAGTTCTGTTCCAAATCCTCATTAAGTGAAGCAAACCAAAGCAGCAGTAGGCTTAAAAACATAAGTGCTTTGTTCAAAGGATGTTAGCGCTTTCGCAGTACCCATGCGCTGCTTCTTCAGACATTTTTAACACAGTAAATGAGGAAATTATATAGTACATCTAAAATCACATGATTAAATCACATTATGTTATTGCCTAAGTCACTGAAAAATTATAATAATAATAATAATAATAATAATATAAAAAAATCCCTTAAAAGGTTACTCTGTTATCAGACGACCAAAGATAGTGGAAGGACTATGAAAGGCCCCACTATTACATCTCCATGTGGGAACTGCAATCAATGCCAATATATTGATTCAACAGGTGTATTTAAACATCCTGAGAATGGTCATTTGTACCAGTTTAAGGCAAGAGCGAAATGTAATTCTGACAATCTGGTCTATTTAGCATTATGTGCAGCCTGCTTGATGTTTTATGTAGGGAAGACCAATCGCAGGCTAAGAGACAGAATCAGAGAACATTTATATGACATTAGGGTGGGATGCCACACCAACGCTTTGTCCAAGCATGTCATGTCCTTTGATGATACTCATAAATTTAGATTCATGGCCATCAAACAGGTACACATTAGTGAGCATGGAGAGGATACAGAAAATCAAACAGAGGTCACATAAATCAGATGGATAATTAGACTCAGAGCCGACGCTGGGAAGGGGTTGAATGAGAAACTACCACTGAAACCAGTTTTGAAAAGTAGGATGCTAAAAAGATAAGCACTATATCTGCTCAATTAGAACTGTGGTTTTAGTACAGAGTTAGAGTTATTATAGCAATAACCCATCCCTGGGTGTGGGTAATGCGAGATTTACCCACGGTTGTCGTGGTTTGGTCCCGAGGGTGAAGCCCGAGGGACCAAACAAAGACAACCATGGGTAAATCCCGCATTACCCATACCCAGAAGTGGGTTATTGCTATTATACTATGACATTATTTAAGAAAATAAATAATTACTTTTCTTAAATAATGGCATTGTATAATGCCTCTTTGCTGCCCTTCCGCAGCTGTCTGGTATCCGCGGCAGTTCTGATGTACTGTGCATGCCTACGCAGTACATCAGAGCTGTGGCCAAAAGCAACGGAGAAAGCAAGATCTCCGTTGCTTTTTACTGTTTCGCTATGTTAAATGGGTTTAACATAGCGAGACAGCTTTAAAATAAGCAACGGAGATGTCCGTTTATTTTAAAGCTGTCTCGCTATGTTAAACCCATTTAACATAGCGAAACAGTAAAAAGCAACGGAGATATTGCTTTCTCCATTGTTTTTTTTTTTTAAACCTGTCTAGCTATGTTAAATGGGTTTAACATAGCGAGACAGCTTTAAAATAAGCAACGGAGATCTCCGTTAGATTAAAGGTTACTTTGACTTTGACGTTGACAACCAGCGGATGGTCTGAGGGTAAACATTTCTAGGACCTATTGAGGGATAGACTGAATATGGATTTTTTTTAAGAAGAAGATGAGGTTGATTAGCAAGATTGGAAAGAGTGGTGGATGTAAATGGTTTTTGAATGTCTTTTTGCCTAAGAGAGGATAGGGGCTGTATGAGAAGGTGGCAGCATATAGAATACTAATAATAAGGAATGACTGACACATGGTGGAACTGAAAGAGGTATATTGCTGTAGTGTAAAAGTCTGGAAAAGAATCATTTGTTTTTCATCCTGCCAGACAGTAATCAGAAGGTATTAGGTCAGAAGCTTGATAAATACTTTGATGTTTACTCTGTATGTAGATACATGACTTTCTAACCTAATGTAGTTACTACTCATGATATAAGCTTATTAAGTTCATGGCAGCAACAGACCTGGGAAATGACTTACCCTGCAGAAGCTACTGTAAGACTAAATGAAGACAAGGATAACTGTCCAACAATAAGTAGTGTACCATATCACAAACAGTAAGTAGTGCAACATATCACAAACAGTAAGTAGTGCAACATATCACAAACAGTAAGTAGTGTACTATATCACAAACTGTAAGTAGCACATCATATCACAGACAGTAAGTAGTGTCCCACATCACAAACAGTAAGTAGTGCAACATATCACAAACAGTAAGTAGTGTACTATATCACAAACTGTAAGTAGCACATCATATCACAGACAGTAAGTAGTGTCCCACATCACAAACAGTAAGCAGTGCAACATATCACAAACAGTAAGTAGTGTACTATATCACAAACTGTAAGTAGCACATCATATCACAGACAGTAAGTAGTGTCCCACATCACAAACTGTAAGTAGCACACCATATCACAAACAGTAAGTAGTGCACCATATCACAAATAGTAAGTAGAGTACCACACCACAAACAGTAAGTAGTGCAACATATCACAAACAGTAAATAGTGCAATATATCACAAACAGAAAGTAGTTGAAAATATCAAGAACAGTAGATAGTGCACCATATCAGAAACATTAAGTAGTGTACCATATCACAAATGGTAAGTAGTACAACATATCTCAAACAGTAAGGAGTGTACCACATCACAAACAGTAAGTAGTGCAACATATCACAAACAGTAAGTGGTGTACCACATCACAAACAGTGAGCAGTGCAACATATCACAAACAGTAAATAGTGCAATATATCACAAACAGGAAGTAGTGGAAACTATCAAGAACTGTAAGTAGTGCACCATATCAGAAACATTAAGTAGTGCACTATATCACAAACGGAAAGTAGTACAACATATCACAAACGGTAAATAGTGCACCACATCACAAACAGTAAGTAGTGTATGATATCATAAACAGTAGTGCAACATGCTTCTATGCTCATCCATCGAATGAAACCTATGCATCGAAATTTAATTTACCAAATGCTCATTTCAGCGAATGAGTGAGACATGGAAAGTAACTAGTTGTCCAACACTTTCATGTCTCACACAGCAAAGTATTTCAAACCCACCCAGGTGGGGGGATTTGCCCCCCCACACCCCCTAACCATGTATACCAACTCCGAGACTGCACTACAGTGGGGAAAAGGCAGACAAGGAAGTATCGGACAGCTAGTTACTTTCTCCATCTTACTCATTCACTGAAATGAAAGAATGCTAAATGAACATTTGATGCATATAGTTTGATGTTTAACCGTTCAATTGAATTTTTATTTGATGGCTGAACATAGACCCATCCAAAATATCGCAAACAGTAAGTAGTGTACCATATAACAAACAGTAAATAGTGCAATATATCACAAACAGTAAGTAGTGCACCATATCAGAGCTAGTATATGTGGCTTAGTCATTACCAGATCAGAGCCGGAATATGTGGCTCAGTCACCACCAAATCAGAGTCAGAATATGTGGCTCAGTCACTATCAAATCAGAGCTGTAGTATGTGGCTTAACCACCACCAAATCAGAGCAACAACATGTGGCTCAGTCACCACTAAATCAGAACCACAATATTTGGCTCAGTCACTACTAAAGCAAAGCCAGTGACAGAAAATGATGACAGATAAGGATCTTCTTGTTTTGGCAATATGCCAGTGTGTCTGCTATTAGCAAAGTTATCAGTCCTCAGATATAGTTCATCTTCTTCTACTTTCTAGAAGTTCCTTATTCTATCTTGCACAATCTTAAAAGCTTTCCAACCACCATTGCCCCAACTTATGTTCAAAAAATGCCTTTCACATAAGCCCTAAATTACTGCAGCATGATTTGTAATTATGCCTTCTTGTTCTGACATATCTTTTTTTCAGGATGGACTTCATCCTTTTATTCAGCACCAATTTCTTTGAAGCACTTGAACAGTTTTATATTATCCCTTCCTTTCCAGAATCTCAAGTTCTGAGAAATACATATTAATGTCTTTCAGAGACACATTCCATGCCTTTATTTTTTCTATCCCATGACTTCTGGTATAGACTCTCTGATATTTTAGCTGTCCTACACTGGACTGTTTCCTACGACCTTGCATAGATATCTCATACAGAAATAATTTTATTCATGCTGATTGTGACTTATTAGCTGTACGGAGAGAGAGCAATACCCTGTTCTAAACAATGATGCCTCTCAGATGCCTCATCTTTATTTAACAGTGTCTCTCTAGCTCCTCTTCTACCTTGTTGCATTGCTTGCTTACCTCACATCACTCTGATGCTATTTCCAGGCCCCTTTCCATTTTATATTGCTAGTACCCTCTTAAGCTGTAGTCATTCTTCAGTTGTTTTTGTTTTCTGATACATCAGACTTTTTTCCACTGAATCTGCATTGCAAAGTTGTAGACCATTACTCTGAGCTTGTTAAATCCTTTTTATCAGTTGCACTAACATTTTATAACATTCCTTCAGAGATATACTTTTCATTCAGGACTGCTACAACATCACTCACAAAGGCATTGAAAAGGAATGGTACTTGTACTGAACCATAAAGTATCCTACAGGAACGTGCCCAATTCATCAGAGGGTTCTGCTCTTACCCCAGCCCTGTGCGTCCCATTACCAGCTGATCTGCTGTCCTGGTTCCTATTTGATACCCGCCATAGGCTGGCTAATTCTCAATTATACCAAATAAGAGAAATATAAATCCTTAGAAAACGTAAACAATTCAACATCAGGCGCAGTCATTGTTAATTGGTCAGTATTTATAAAAGCAATTATTCTGAATTCTGTAGACAATTTTGCCAAAACACTGTATACAAATGAAATTTCCCCAAGAAATAAAATAGCTGGACACATTGAAATCTCTCTAAAACTTCTGACCTAGTTGTCCTCATTATAATGAGCTGTGGTATCCATGCTGATGTATATCTTCAGAAACACACTAAGAGAGCTTTAATAAATAAATTAATAAATCTTTACAAAATTGTTAAATCATTTCGGGATTATGAACTGCCTGACATATCATCTTTATGTACATAATGCACATACTACTGGTGCCTGAAGGGATCATATCACGCTGCATAATGTAGCATTCTATTAAAAATAGTGTATTTGTGATAGAGTTTGTTCTGACTTGTTCGGCTAACAGAATCTGTGAGTAATTTAAAATTATTTCTGGTGTTATTTCCAATACTGTGTTAATTTCCATTTTATCTGCTGCATGCAATCCAAATTCTCTACAGACATATTTATATCTTTCACAAACACTTTTGTGTTTCAAGAACCACATCTGTAGTGCAGAAATAAAGAGCCTTGGCTGACTGAGATGCAGGTGATCTGGGATGGATTAGTAGCCCAGACAGATAAAGTCATGGCTGAGATGCATGTGATCCAGGATGGACTAGAGGCCCAGGTGAATAAAACCATGACTGAGATGCAGGTGATCTGGGATGGATTAGCGGCCCAGATGGATAAAGTCATGGCTGAGATGCACATGATCCTGGATGGACTAGAGGCCCAGATGAATAAAACCATGACTGAGATGCAGGTGATCTGGGATGGACTAGTGGCCCAGCTAGATAAAACCATGGCTAAGAGCCAGGTGATCTGAGATGGACTAATAGCCCACGTGCATAAAGTCATGGTTGTGATGCAGGTGATCCAGGATGGATTAGTAGCTCAGGTGGATAAATTCATGGCTAAGATGCAGGTGATCCAGGATGGATTATTGGTCCAAATGGATAAAGTCTTGGCTGAAATGCAGGTGACCCAGGATGGACTGTTGGCTCAAGTGATGGAGAGCTGATGAAGAATGGTGAAAAGGAGTCGCTGGAGGCCACTGCAATGCAAGCACCTTCTGCTTAAAGAGGTGAAAAGCAAACAATGAGATGCACTGAGGTTGATGTCAAAGAGTGCATGGGAGGTAACTTCAGACACACATATATGGAAGCTCTGATTTACACTATTGTAGGAGCAACACTGGGCAATGATATCAGTTGTCATGGGAGAGCTTAGGCACAAGATGTTCAAAAACCGGAACCTTCTATGAATGACGGGTCACCCTTTTTTAAGTCTTGCTCCTCCTGCATGGTCTATAGAGGATAGCAGGGAGCACATGTGATAATGGAGCATCGAGGGGCATACTTGTTTGTCAGTGAGGTGTGGGAAACAAATTGCATAAAAATAATAATATTCCAAAATTTAAAGTAGTTTACAGCAGTTCATGAGGAACTCAAGAAAGTAAATTTGAAGTAAATTTTTTATTCATTTGACAAAACTGAGCTCTAGGCCTTTATTCATTACACTGAAAAATTCAACTTTGTTAATTTCAAGTAGTGTGCTATTTGACATGTTAACATAAAAGCATAACATTTTTGAGAACTGTTCTTTTCTTGTGGCAACAGAATACCCAAATACTATTCTTTTAGCTAACAATCATAAATAATACAATTCACAATAAATTTAATTTTGCATATTCAGTCACAGCAATAATCCGTATCATAAATGGCACAGTGACTGGATGAAGCCTTTCTGAATAATCATACCAAACAAGATGAAGTGTCAGCACAATTAACGTCCTGACATAGATTACTTTTGCAATCATTGACAGCGAACTGCATGAAATGCCCTGTAATAGTATAATTAAGCTGCATTCAAAGCCCTTATCTACTGAAACAACTAACTGTGAGAGAGTGTAGCGGAGTTTTTTTTTCCATGGTCAAGGACACAGTTTGGTTATAATGATGAAGGAGTAGTGATCAGATAATACCATTTATAAAATAGCCTAAAGTAATTTATTTACATGATATGATGCAGTCACCTTTTAATGTTTCTTGAGGTGGGGGGAGGAAGAAATATTTTTGCAACTTACTGATCTTTTATTGATTTTATTATTTAACCTAAAAAGACACTCCCTCCCAAACTTTCGGCTTCACTCTGCTCAGAAAGGACACATAGACTAGCATAAATTTGACCTATAAACATTAATACTAAACTATCTGTAACAGTCATAAAAAGATCACATTTTCAAACAATATTTATGTAGTTGCTTTTTATAATCATTGCATTTTAAACCTTTTCTCCTATTATATGGCTGCTCCTCTGTGTAAAAATGCTACCAGGCAGCAAATCACTAGGCAAAGACGTTAAAAGGCATTGTGTTTTCATTACTCAGTTAAACAAGTTAAATACATTCCCCTAACATTCCTTTGTCATGTTAATCTGTTTTCTGTAATAACTATATAAACTCCATAATCGTCACTACTTCCCAACTATTTAACAGGTTTGTATTTTTTCTACTTTGCTTCATGTTTTGTGAAAAAGGAATCACATTCGCATTCCTGCACTCCTCAGGTACCCTCATGATTTTTAGAAAAGTAACCAAAAGATGCCATCGAGTCTTTCCTTCAGTGTTTAATATTTCTCGATGAATATTATTACTTTTTCATCTTGGACTTTAAAGTAATTTTGCTTTCACATATAACTGGAATAAAGTCAATATTTCTGAAGAGTTTATTTGGATTAAGTTGTTTATCAGTTTCGTTTTTTAGGAAATACTAATCAAATATGTTTATTCCACATACGTGCAGATTTGCCAACATATTCTGCCAACTTCCTTTTTTATTTTTCTTTCTTTTTTTTTTTGTTTTTGAATCTTTTTTTTTTTAAATGTTATTATATATTGACAAAACAGTGAACATTTTATTTATTTATTTATTTTTTATTTATTTTACATTTGTTAACTGGGAGTGTCCAACTGGATACAGGCCCATTTTCAGCAGAGGCCCGGGCAGAAAAGCTCCAATTACATTCATTTTTAACATTAAAAGCCATTACTTGTGACATTCATTACAGGCAGACTAACACTGTGAAACTAAGTGACACATATTGTATACACTCTGAGTAATTATGAGAACAACATGCCAGCCATTTAACAACAAAACATAATAGCCATAAGTGATTATACGTATACACATATCAGCTTTAGTGACCATTGTCCAATGTCTTAAGATAGCTCACAAGGACCACTACATTAGATCAGTCAGTAACTGAAATTATTTTAAATTGTCTTAACTGTAATGATAAGGCCACACAACACCTTAATTCTGGTATTTAAAGCTCTAAGTCATGCAACACAGGGACAGACAATTGATCCCAAGCTAATCTAAGTTTATCTCGGGTCTATATATAATCCCACAAACAAGAACTTTATCTCCTCTAAAACAAAGGTGGTGCAGGGACTGTAAGTGTTCGGCTTGTAAATAAAATCAAAGGACGAATATATCATGCCATAGCTTGAACTATCTGTAATATAGCCAGGTGCAGAAATTTCCAAGTAACACGATAAGATTTTACATGTCTTAAAATATGATAAAAGGTATGCCACAAGGGAGGCTGAGGGAGAGGGAGCCCAGGTGTAGTCCCAAGTATGTAATTACATCTTTACTCTCTAGAAAGGTAAACTCCCATTTCTGCCACCTTCTTTGAAGCATCATTATACTTTTCTAGTTTCTCTTCCAGAGTGAATCTATATAGTATCTATGCCTTTTTACTAGATACCGTGAAGGTAACTGAACTATATTTTATCTGAACATGTTTTACCTAATATAGATCGTCTAATATGCATTTCACTAAAATGGACATAGCACTTTGGTCAGCAACTACTCTGGAGTTACGGAATGTTCTATATTTTTCAGTATTCTGTATCCTTCTATAACCTTGTAGTTATAAGAAACAAGTAGGGAATATTGAATGCATTGAGGCTTACCCTTTGCAAAAAAATAAATAAATTAATGAATTAATAAATAAAATAAGGTTTATTTTTGTTGATTTCTGTGAAACCTCTATTAACACAATTTTTTCTTGTTAAGCTTGACAATAAGGACGCATGACATCTGAAAAAGGGTATCACTATGGGAGGCTGAGTTGAAATTCCTCAAGCATCAGTTGCCTGCAGCCCAAAACACAATACTGATTGCCATTTTTTATAGAAAGTCATTGCTGGTGAGATTAATAAATACGAGCCAGCAGTGATTCCCTGTTTGTGGAGGTTTTTCCCTTCTTTGAGTTGTTGCATCCCTAGAGTTGGTATATATACTTTTATAGTGGGGGGGGCTTGCCCCTCCCACATCGGGGGTGCAGGGGGATCTGGAAACCCAGCAAAAAATACTTGAAATTAATGTTTTCCCTTCTATGTTCCTGGCATTATTTTTGGCATTTCTGATGCTCTGGGTTTTGCCACTCTGCATTTTATAGTAGAACCCTGAAAAAAAGTGGGCACCATTGGTTTTACTTGTTCTCTTTTCTTTGGGGCTATGTGAACTTGAGGTGATAGTAACAAAGTATTGAGAGAGTGGAGCCTTCCCCATGGGAATGCAACAAGAAGACTTGACTTCTTGCAAAAATGCTTTAGATTTATTTTTATTTTATTTATTTTTTATTTTTGGTGAAATTTCAAAATTTGTTTGGTTCTCATGTTTTACATTTTGATCACTTATGCTTTCATCGATATAGTTTTAGTATGTGTAGTTTTATTTGCTTTATTGCATGATTAGTTGGTGCAGACCTCTGTGTATACACATATTTAATCTCATATGTTTATAACTCTAGAAGTTTAGAATACTTTATAAAATGGTTTATTTGATTTGGAGAATTGGTTTACTGAAATGAGGGTCAGTCTTTATCCTAATAAAATGAAACATTTTTTTATTTGGCAATATTGTATTTTTTTTTTGCTATAATGTCATTCACTTGCATTTATATTGCAATGCTGAATAATATACCATTAACTGTCACCATGACTGTTTCTATTTTTTCTCTTTTAAGACCAGTCATTTGCATGCAGTGCCTAGCAGATTGTTTTCCTATTAGGGTGATTGTGTCAAGTGTGCCTCTGAATCACCTCCCTCCCTGTGTGGGTAATTTTGCTTAACACAGTATGCCCCACAACAGGGTTGTGATAGCAAGGAAAAGAACACATTTATGGAGCAGTAGAGGACCTACCAGATAAAGCAGGACAACCTGAATTGGTGTTGATAATGGGGGAGCTGAATGCTTATACTGGGACAGACAGAACAGTCCATGTGGGTGGAGCAACAGGAGTAAAGAAGGAGAGGTGATTCTAGACTTTTGTCTGGAAAATGGTTTTATGGTGGTAAACACATAGTTCAGCAAGAGAAACAGTCACAAGATCACATTCAAGTATGGCCAACATGCAACTCAGGTAGACTTCCTCCTAGTAAAAAAAGCACATTAGAGATAGAGACAGATCTTGCAAAGGCATCTCTAGTTAAACAATCAGCCCACATTATAAACCACTGGTGGCCACAGTCAGATGCAAGCAGTGGTCAGAGAAAGCCTTAAGGTCTACAGTGACTAGGCTAAAGACCTATAAGTTGACTGGAGTGAAAGCACAACAGTTCAACAAAATAATCAGGGCTCTAGCACCTCTAGAAGAATAGGAAATACGTTGAGTTGAAGAAGAATGGCAGCATGTTAAAATCACATGCTTGGGGACTATAAAAAGATATATGACTAAACTAGGTATGGAAATAAGGTACACAAGGAAAGCTGGTCATGGAATGAAAAATCCAGCAAGTTATAACAACAAAAAAAGTGAAAGAAAAAGTGGCAGCTAGAAAAGATGAACCAGACTAAGAAGGAATACTGGTTGGCTAACAGAGGCTAATATAGCATTTGCAATAACAAACAACAAGGCATCAATGGCAATCTACCAGCTTCTGGAAAGTCACTCATCAGATGGCATAAAGAAACTCTCTCTAGTTGAAAGGCAAAAGGCTAAAGAAGATAGTCATCAGACATCCTTCATAAGTGATGCCAGCAGCAACCTTCTCACCAGTCCAACGTACGTCAAAGGCAGATAGAGTGAATACTTCCAGCAGCTTCTGAATGAAGAAAACCCCACAGAAACAATGCTGCTCCAGACATAACCTAGAAGAAGCAAAAAAAGAACTAAGAAAAATGAAGTCAGGGAAGGCTCAGATGAGGTCACAGCAGATATGGTCAAGATGTTGGGTTACTTCAGGGAAAAGTGTCTCCAGAGGGTCCGCATAGCAGTATGGAGAGAAAGGTGTATCATAGAGGACTGGAGAATAAGCCTTCTAATGTCAGTGTACAAAACAAAGTGGACATTCATAACCGTGGGCATTATATAGGTATCATGCTCCTGTCACTCTGCATGAGAGTGCTGTAGAGGGTGTTTGATAAATGAATCCACAGAGTAAGATGGAAGATAAGTAGTTCCTATTCAGATCAGGTTGTAGCACTATTGACTTGATGTTTGCAGTGAGACAGATGGTTGAGAAGAAGGTTCAGATGAAGAAAGAGTCCAACAGGGCATTCCTAGACTTGGAGAAAGCATACAACAAGGTCACAAGAAAGATGATTTGGGAAGGATTATGATGGTTCAATGTCCCAGAATCATAGGCAGACTTAGTGCAAACTATGTACAATCAAACAACAAGGAACAGTTTTCAGACTTACAGAGAGGTTCCCAGTGGGAATGGGTGTGCATCAGGGTTTAGGAGGGGACAGATCAACAAAGCTGCTATAGGCAGATGATGTGGCATTATAAGCATTATAAGCAGGCTCTGAACAAGAACGTCACCAAATGATAGGGGTCTAAAATGCAAAGGTGAATGCACATGGGATGAAGTTCAGTACAAACAAGACAGTTGTCATGGCAACAAATGGGGAAACCAAAAGAAGATGAATACTAAGATAGAAGGGAAACTAGTAGAACAGGAGAGCAGCTTCAAGGATCTGGAAGGGGTGGTTGAGGAAAATGGAAGTCTGAATGTGAAGGTCAAAGCTAGAATCAGAAGGGCTGCAGCCAGTTGGCACAACAGAGTGTCAGGAGGGATGTGAGAAAGGAAAATGCCCAAGAAGCTGAAAGTGTGTGTGTGTGTGTGTGTGTGTGTGTGTGTGTGTGTGTGTGTGTGTGTGTGTGTGTGTGTGTGTGTGTCTTTCGGCTTTTCCCGGTTAGGGGTCGCCACAGCAGAACTCCAGTCCACTAATGACTGGCAGTAGAGTTTTACGTGCTGGCTCGCCGGGCCTAATGCACAACCTTCAATGAAGGAACGCCCATTCACGCATGTCACCACACAGGAGACACTCTAACTGAGAATCGAATGGGCAACGTCTAACTGTGAGGTGACAATGCTACCGCAGCAACACCACCACCCAAGAAGCTGAAAGTAAGGTGTACAAAACAGTGATGCAACCAGTAATACAATATGGGACAGAAACCAGGGCAGTGAAGACAGAGCAGTTGCGGAAACTAAAGGTGAAAGGGGTGAAGTGCCTGAAATGTGTGGTAGGATGCACACTGTGAGACAGACAAAGAAATGAGGACCTAAGAGCAGAAGCTAAAGTTGCTTCAATTGCAGAGAAGGTCAAAGAGAACAGATTATGGTGGTCTGGGCGCATGTGCATGAAATTAGAAAAGAATCTGGTGAAGAAGCTTTGGGATAGAAAAGAAGAAAGCAAGAGGAAACAAAGATGTAGCAAAGGGATGGAACGACTGTGCGTGAGTGAAGACCTGTGACAGTCACGCAGGGCAAATAAAAAAGCAGGAGAGAGAGGGGCACCGAATCAAGACAGGTGGCGGCACTTGTGGTTTCATCCCAACCCCATGTAGAAAAATGGGAAAAAGGGGGTGGTATTAATGATGATGAAGTACTTCTGGATAACCAGGGAGTGGGGTTAGGTTTTAAACATTTTGTTCTGAGTAGGAGTTAGTTCTTTTAAGATGTCATGGAAGGTTTGATTAAATTCTAATACTGCTTCATCAAGTGGGAGAAATTTTAGGTTTGATCAGTTGCATTTTGTTAAGCTGAAGATAAGATCTGTATCGGTACTGAAGTTAGTGAGGTTGTGAAATTGATTGGCGTGCTGTTGTTTTTGAATGCTAGTTTTTTGTTAGTTGATGAAGCTGAGGAGGTGGTCAATTAGGAAGTCAGGAAGGGTACTAGAGGAAGAAATGTTGCTGAATGAACAGGTGAGAATCCAGTCAATAATAGTTCCCTTGTTGGAGTTCTTGCTGAAATGAGTGGAAGTGCCGATTAACTGTATTTTCAAATAGGTTTATGGCATTAGAAGGATTGTCAGAGGTGACAAAGACACAGTCAATGTTAAGGTCACCTAGTATTATTTTTTTATGGGAGGATGTTAGATGAGACCCAACAGAAAAATACTTCTGCAGTATTGATATTATCGCCAGGTTGGGTATAGATACAAGCTATATATAAAGATTTGTTATGGTTAAGTTTGAGAAGAGAGATGAAGATTTCTGTGTGGTTAAATTGAACAGGGTTTACTGAGTCACATTGTAGCTGAAGAATATTCTCGTAAATAGGCTATACAATATGAGAAAGGAATTTCTGTCTAAGAGCAGGAAGAAACAGTCGCAAAACTAGAAATACTCCCTCCTCAACTTAAACAAGCAAATAAGACTCCTAGTGAAGTCCTCCAAAGCTAACTACGAATCCAAATTAGCTTCCCTAACTAAGGATAACCACAAGGCATTCTTTAGTTACATCCCTAATCTCAAAGGTAAGGCCCAGATTTGCACTGAATAGTAGTTAATGATGCTACATATATAGAACCTGTGGATATAGCAAACCTGCTGGCTGACAGGTTCATTGAAAACTTAACTCCCCTGTCCCTGCCACATATACCCCAAAGTATCCCAAAAAACTATCCTCCTGTCTAGTATCTCTAAGAAGCAGGTCTTAAATACCCTCTCCAAGGCCAAAAACACAGCCTGTATGGGACCAGACAACATCCTGGGCTGTGTTCTACATGGGTTCAAGCAGGAATTAACATCACCATTAAGCATGCTTTTCAATCACAGCCTAAGCACTTGCTTCATCCCAGTGGAATGGAAAACAGCTACTGTCATCCTTTTGCACAAAGGGAGTGTATCCACGGACCCTGGGAACTACAGACCCATTAGCCTGACCAGCCTTATCTGCAAGGCCATAAAACAAATCATCATGGACCTTATTAACAAAGATATAGGAAATATCCAAATGCTCGACCCCACCCAGTTTGGCTTTGTCAAGGGGAGATTGTGCCTGCTAAATTTGGTGGACTTCTTTGTGACAGTCAGCAAAGCCCTAGAAGAGGGTAAATCTGTGCATAAGTGTCTATATTATAACATTGAAGCTTTAGTTAATTGAATAACTAAAGCTCAATCTTGTAATATCGACAGCTAAAATTGTCGAATGGCCGAGTCAACTAAGGGAAACACTTCCTTTGGCCGAATAAAAAAAAAAAACTTTACATCTGAAATCAAGTGGAGGGCTTCACCCCCGACACCCCACTATGTGGGGGACTGTGCCCCCATACACCCCTATCCAAATATACCAACTCCGAGATTGCTCCAAATTGGAGAAACGGGCATACGCCACATAACAGCCAAGGGAAGTGTTTCCCTGGGTTAAATCGGCCGTTTGACAATTTACATTTTCAATATTACAAGTTTGTGTTTTACTTATTCGATTAAGTAAAGCTCCAATCTTGTAATATAGAACCATGCATATGGACTACCTAGACTTAGCCAAGGCCTTTGGCACAATCCCCTACTCCATCATGGATAAACTCACCCAGCTGGGTAACAACCCATATATTCAGGTGAGTTGCAAACTGGCTCACTGATAGAATGAATACGGTCAAAATAGGGGACTCCGCCTCCTCCAGCAGACCCGTAACTAGTGGTGTTCCACAGGGATCAGTTCTGGGACCCCCTACTGTTTGAAATCTACTTCTCCGAAGTGCAGGCTAAAACTAATGGACTGTGTCTGACAAAGTTTGGTGATGACTCTAAACTGGGACCGATCATTGAAACCCCTAGCAATGTCAACATCCTGCAAGTAGGTCTTACGCAGACTAATGATTGGTGCCAAAGTCATGGTTTTAAAGTTAATGCAAAAAAATGTATTATCATCCCCTTCAGCAAGGGTGATGTTCCTGTAAACTACCACATCAATAGCAATACGCTAAGCACACAGACAGTGGTGAGAGATCTAGGCACACAGGTTAACAGCAATCTTAACTTTGATCAGCATGTCTCTACAGTGGTAAGAAGGGCATTTTATATTGCTCATCTCATAAGTAAGGGCATTGCCTCCAGAGGAAAAGAAGTTATAACCCCCTGTACTCTTCCCTCATCAGGCCAATAACAGAGCACAATGCTCCCTTTGGTATGTTCTTTTCCAAACACCTTCAGCAATTGGGGAGACCACAAAGGTTCCTTACGAAGAAAATTCAGAGTCTTCAAGGCCTGTCTTATGTGGACAGACTGAAAACATTGTCAGTTTACTCTGTGTCACACAGACTGCCCAGAGGCGACCTGTGCATTGCATATAGAACAATCTCTCCCCCAACTTTGATGGAAATGCTGCATATTCACAAGTCAAATGCAACACAAGTCACTCTCTCAAAGGACCTTAACCTGGTATGTGGCATCAACAAAACTTGCTGGACAGACAAATTTGTCTCACAAAAGTTGTCCCACATTTAGAACAAGCTTCCTATTTATGTTAAACAAAGCCCCTTGTTGGCCCTATTCAAGTGCGCTTTGGACAACTAGATGGGAAACCAGAAATTTACCCCAGGGGTTCCACCTGTGTCCCTCTTGGACAGGGGCAATAGGTGCTGATTTTAATGTCTGCTTGGACCAGACACCCTTGGGAACATGGGTTGAACTTTGCTAGGCTTGTAAGGGCCCTGGGGCTGTTAACCTAGTAACCTCCTATAATCCTATGACCCTGTGATCCTAAATAACTGTAACACTCCCTTCCTATTTATGTTTTCTAAGTTTACAGTACCTATGACAACATGTACTAGGCTATTGGTCAGTGAGGATCTTTAGAAGTCAGGCCCATCATTCTCATGAAGTCTTTAATCCTTGTAATTTAAATATGAGTAACCTAGAGCTGAACAGAATATTTACATGTTACCCATAAGGGAGAAGGGTGCTAAACCAGGGGTGAATTTGCAGTTTCCCATCCATTCATCAAGATTAAATTTGACTAGAGTAAGGGAGGTACTTTGCTTTATGTGAAGAGGAAGGCAATTCCAAATAAGATGCATCCCCGTTATACATATCTATCCCTGCAACATGCTCTATTTATTTTGCAGAAGAGATTAAGATCTCTTGAGGCAGTGTTTATTCTACCACTGGACTTGTGGATTCGCTGTAGGTCAGACAGGATAGTATATGATGAGACTCATTATATGAGGCAAAGATTGCCCTTCAGTAGCCCATTTGCTACTGAGAAGAGGGGGAGGCTTTGAAATAGTCAGTGCAGTTTTTATGATTTAGGCCCTTGATTTTCTTGGTGAGGAACCATTGTGGTTATACAAGCTGTGTTAAGGGTCTGGGCAACTACATACTGAAGGGGCTTTATACTTTGTGATCAGCTTAACGATTGCTGAATACATTGGAATGATCACATCCATGGACATAGATGCCACTCCCTTACTAATATGTTGTGCAATGAAAAAGGACTTTCTTATGATAGTGGATACATGATGATTAAAGGATATATTGTTTTCCACATAGGTTCCCAGGTCTCTAACTACCAAATTAATTTTCAGATATGTGTAGTTGATGCGATAGCTGCAGGGTTGTGATCCTTGCCAAAGGAGGTTATTATACATTTTTTGATATTTAGTTTTAGTCCAGGGTTAGGACACTAGCTATTTGTTTGGAAAAGGTAGTCATGGAGAATCTTGATGTCCTCTGGAAAGTTCATTACTGCATCAAGTTTATAGTCATCTGCAAACTTGGTCAGCCACAAACCCTTTACATTAGCTTTAACATTTGAGACATTAATGTCAAAGAGAAGTAGCCCAAGGACCAAAGCCAAAGAGGTATAGACATTTACCCTAATTTGCTGGGTTGTATCCAATGAGTTATATAAGGATTAATAGTTAGCTGGAAAAGTTTATCAACAATACCTGACTGTGGGATTGTATTGAATGCCTTTGAAAGGTCTAGACTAGTAGTGTCTACTGATTTCCTCTCATCCAGAGCATCAGTAACTTACTCAAAAAAGTCAACCAGGTTAATCAGGAAGATCTGCCCCTGATAAAATTGAACTGAGTTGGGTCACAAGTTTGTAGGTAACCTATGCCCTTATTTATTAATTCCATAATGATCCTATCCAAAGTTTTACAGATGAGGCTTGTCAGACTTATGGGTCTATAATTACCTGGGTCTGTTGATGTCCCACCTTTGTGCATGGGAATGACTATAGCTGTCCTCCATTCATTATGCACAAAGCTTGTTTTGAGACTGATGTTGACTGGCCTCCGTAGGGAGTTTGACAAGTCCTGTTTCAGGCTAGTCAGTAGGAAGTTGGATACGTTATCCGGCCACATAAAAACAGTGTTCATGGCTTGGAAGGTGCTTTGAGAACTTGTTCTTGGGACATTCAAGGAGGGTATAGATGTGGGTATGTGATCTGGGAATGTAGGGTTGAGAGGTAGTGAAGTTTGAGCTAAATTTTCTGCTAGTAGACTGGCTGTGTCCTCAGGGACTGAGTATGTGATATCAGTTACTCTCAGCTCTGAGCAGTGCTTGTTATTGGTCCTGAAGGATCTAATATACCTAAAGAAGAGGCTCTGTGGTTGTCTTTCGCTTGGGTAGCTATTTTTACCTCAGATCTTGATCTGGTCAGGGACCGGAGTTCCTTGCTAAGTTTAGCAAGAACGTTTTTGATACCTTCATAGTTATATTTATTATTGCATGCACTGAGGGGTTTTTTTTCCACTTATTGTAGCTTTTTCTTTATATTTGGGGTCCACCGTAGGGTTTATTTTTAAACTTGGCATTGTATTTACTTTAGAGGGGGGACAGATGAATCTATGTAGCTATTCACATGTTCATAGAATTTGGTGGTAAAGGAATCTGAAAAATGTAGTGCAGTCATCAGTTTGGAGATGGATGTTGAGTATAGCCAGTTCATCACTCAGTTGTTGTAGATTAGCCTTTGCATAATCTCTGAATAGGTTCATAGGTGCTTACTAGGCTAATGACCACAAGGTCCTTTTTAAGCCTAGCCATGCATCCCAAATTTCTGATGAGTTCTGATACCCTTGATAAGTGTAAGCATGGGCCTGGGAGATAAACCATTTACAAGTTACCTGTTTGCATCAAAGACATAGGTGCCAAACCAGGGATGAATTTCCAGTTTCCCATCCAATTGTCCAACTTGCACTTGAATTGGGTTAGGGAGGAACTCTGCTTCACATGGATGGGGAGCCTGTTCCATAGATGGGGTAGTCTCTGAGATACATACCTATCTCTCCAGCAGGTCCCATTTATATCACAGGTAAGGTTTATGTCTTTAGAATGGGTAATTCTGGTACTGTTTGTTTTGTGGATATGCAGGAGATCCATCAGAGCTGGGTCTGACAATGCCGTATATGTCAGGCATAGATCTCTTCTCAAAAGCCTGTAGGAGACAGAATACAGGGATAGGGCCTTGAGGTGGTCTGCATAGGACATATTACTTATGCCCTGTATTCTTTTAGTGAGGAACCTCTGTGGGCATTCCAGTTTGGATATGCCTGGTTAGGTATATACCACAGGGGGCATTGTACTCAATGATATGTCTGATAAATGCTGAATACAGTGGAACAATGATTTTTTTGGACTTAGATTCCATATCTTTGTTTATAAGTTGTGCAATATAGAATGATTTCCTCACCACTGTAGACACATGATGATCAAAGGCTAGATTACTATCTATGTGTATCCCTAAGTCCCTGAATACTGGGTCAGCTCTAAGGGTGTGTTGTCAATATGATAGTTACCAGGGATGGATGACTTCCCAAAGGATACTATTATGCATTTCTTGGCATTTAGTTTTAGTCCATGACTATGACACCAGTTGTTTGTCTGTGTCAGCCCCTCCTGGAGAACATTTGTGTCAGTGTGAGATTCAATGGCAGCTCCTAATTTGCAATCATCTGCTAATTTAATCAGCCAGAGACCACTGAGATTGGCCTTGGCCTCTGAGAAGTAAATGCCAAAAAGGAGCAGTCCAAGGACTGATCCCTGTCGGACTCCACTTGTGACTGGCCTCTTTTTAGAGTGGACACCTGAATTCTAACTTCCTGGGTCCTGTCTGTGAGACAGTTGGCTATCCATTGGGTGATGTACAGGTTTGTACCTAACGTCTTGACTTTGTCAACAATGCCTGAGTGGGGTATTGTATCAAATGCCTTGGCCAGGTCAAGGTAGGCAGCTCAAATTCTAAACCCACCGCCCTAGAAAACAATAATGGAAAAAAACTAAGGGTAATGCTGCTCAATGCCAGAAGTCTAAATCTCAAGATGCACGCCCTCAAAGCCCTCCTCAGTATGGAGAACATTGATGTCTGTGCTGTGACTGAAACCCGGTTCAAGGCTCCTGAGAGCACCCTGGCACTATCAGGTTTTACCTCATATCATGTGTTCCGGCCCCAAAACCCAGACCGTACCACAAAAGGAGGGGGTGTATCCATATTCATCAAGGATACCCACACCTCCAGGCTGGTGGCAACTCACGAAGCATCAGAGACCATTCAGGTGCAATTAACCATAGGCAAAACTGCTCTACAGTTTGTAGCATGTTACAGGCCACCCTCTCAAACTCAGGAACCCCACACAGCCTTCCTGAAGACACTGGAGAGTATAAATGTCTCTCCAAACACCATCATATTGGGTGACTTCAACTACCCAAACATAGACTGGGAACATTACTCAAGCCCCAATACCCTAGCCCAAAGGTTCCTGGAGTTCATAAACTCAAATGCTATGGAACAACTTGTCACCATTCCCACAAGAGGTGAAAATATACTAGACCTGATCATCACAAACATGGGGACAAAATGCTCGACACGAAGTATATCCCTCATTGGTGAGATCAGACCATAAACTAATCTCACTGGAGATCCACATCCGCCCCGCCCCAACAAAAGACCACAGTGAAGAACTTCTCAAAAGCCAACTTCACACTTCTTAAGACTGGTGTGGTATCCTTCAAGGCCCCTGAGCCATTGGAAACCACAACCCACGCTGCTGAATCCCTTACAAATGCTTTCTACGAGCACCTCCAGGATTGCATGGATCAAGCAATCCCAAATAAAATCAAGACCCTTTCCACCAAAGGCAAGCGCCCGATCTGGTGGACCCCAGCCATAAACAAACTTTATAACAAGAGGAGAAAGCTACTACAAGATAGAGCAAAATCCCTAAAAGGGAAGACATCTCTGATCAATACTAGTAAACTACGATCACTCATAAAATCATCCAAGGCCAACTTTGAGAGAAAAATCACCAAGGACTCAAAAGACAATCATAAGGCCTTCTTTAGCTATGTTAGAAATCTGGGTGGAAACTCCCAGATATGCTCAGAATTAGTCCAAAATGATACAAAAATCACTGAACCCACAGACATTGCAAACATACTGGCAGACAGGTTCAGTGAAAATTTCTCCCTCCCTCCCCAAAAGGAGAAATATCTATCCCAGCAGAGTGTAGCCTCCCAATCATCTCAAATGCCCAGGTGAGAGCTCTCTCTAAAGCTAAAAACATAGCATCAATGGGACCGGATGGTGTCCCCGGCTGTGTGCTACACAAACTCAATGAGGAACTAAACCCACACATAAGGCTGCAGTTTAATCTTAGCCTTACCACAGGATACGTACCCAAAGAGTGGCGTACGGCAACTGTGGTCCCACTCCACAAAGGCGGTGCTTCTAAGGACCCTGGTAATTACCGCCCCATAAGCTTAACAAGCCTGGTCTGCAAAGCTATGGAGAGGATCATAATGGAACTCATAAATAAAGACATAGGGGACCTACAGACATTGGATCCTACCCAATTCGGCTTTGTCAAGGGCAGATCATGCCTCTTGAACTTGGTCGACTTTTTTGAAACAGTCACCAAGGCCATTGATCAGGGTAAGGCAGTTCACACAGCCTACCTTGACCTTGCAAAAGCTTTCGACACAATACCCCACTCGGGTATCATAGAAAAGCTCACCAGCTTAAATGTAAACCCATATGTCACAAGATAGGTTGCAAACTGGCTCAAGGACAGAACCCACAGGGTTAGAGTTACTGGTGCCATGTCAGACTCCAAGCCGGTCACAAGTGGTGTCCCACAGGGCTCAGTCCTGGGCCCCCTCTTGTTCGGCATCTACTTTTCAGAAGTGCAGGCAAACATAGGAGGATTGTGGCTGACAAAGTTTGCAGATGACTGCAAACTGGGCGCCATAGTTGAAAATCCATCAGACACAGATATCCTTCAGAGAGGTCTCATAGAAACGGATAACTGGTGCCAGAGCCATGGCCTTAAGCTAAACGCCAAAAATGTATAGTCATACCCTTTGGTAAAAACAAGGTAACCCCAAGTTACCACATAGGTGGCAATCCATTAAGCACAGAAGAGGTTATCAGGGACCTGGGGACCCAAGTTGACAGTAACCTTTCTTTTGACACTCACATTGCCAAAGTGGTTAGGAAGACCTTCTACATTGCCCACCTGATTATGAAGGGATTCACATCCAGATCAAGGGAGGTCATTGTTCCCCTGTACTCTTCACTTATCAGACCAATGATTGAGTACAATGCCCCATTTGGAATGTATCTTACCCGACACCTGCAGCAATTGGAAAGACCCCAAAAGTTCCTTACCAAAAGGATAAAGGGGCTCAAAAATATGCCATATGCTGCCCGACTGAAGAAACTCCAGCTCTATTCAGTCGTATACCGTCTGCTCAGAGGTGACCTGTGCCTGACATACAAGGCCATGTCCAACCCGGAATTAATGGACATGCTCCACCTCAAAAAATCCAAATCCACCAGAGCCACAAGAGCAAGAGACTTAAACCTCAACACAGATATAAATAGGACGTGCTGGACGGACAGATTCATCACCCAGAGACTCCCTGTGATGTGGAACAGAATCCCGGTCCATGTGAGACAGAGCACCTCGCTGGCTCTGTTCAAGAGGAATCTTGACCAGTGGATGGGAGATCGTAGGTTTACCCCGGGGATCATCTCTGTATCACTGCTGGACAGAGGCACGGCAAACTAATGGGTATAGTATTCTTCATCCTAAGGGGTGGTGAAAGCCACACAACTCTAGCTAGGCTTATAAATGCCCTAGGGCAGATAGCCTAGTATGAACCTATGAACCTATGAACATATGAATGATTTTGCCGTCATCCATTGCTTTGGTGACCTTCTCAAAGAAGTCCACCAGGTTGAGTAAGCATGATCTGCCCTATACAAAACCAAACTGGGTCGGGTCAAGTGTCTGCAGGTTTACTTTATCTCTATTGATCATCTCTATGATAATTCTTTCCATGGCTTTACAGAATACAGAGGTATTTGAGGTTGCTTCCAGCTTTAATCTTATGGTGAATGTGACTGATTTATGGTACAATTTTACAAGAGAGGAAGTTACAACTTGTGGGGAAGAGAGACAGCTAAGCATGCACGTCAGCTATTCTGTTGCAAATGCTTATGACGTTATGTGGGTAATATACAGGGAGCAAGATTTTAAAGGCTACTGGGTGAGTGGGTGTGTGAAAGGGGGAAGGATGTTAGGAGATGAATGTGACGATACAATGGACCAATGCTGGGGTGGATGTCTCCACTTAATTTTAAGTCTGAATTGTTATGGTGATGGGGACAAACACTTTGTTTTGAGTTTGTTTTTTACTGTTAGCTTGTGTGTGTTATAGCTTTGAGTTGTATGTGATTTTGAAGGAATATAGTGGAGGTGGGTAAAGGGAGAATGTTATTGTAAAGGGATACTGATTGGAATTTGATGGTATTTGCAAGATAATTGAGGGATGGTAGGTGTAAAGGATTTGTACATGGGGTTGAGGGGATGTAAGATGAGCTAGGAGCAGGATTGTTGGTAAAATAATTAGTTGTACGTATGCCATTTTAGTGGTGTAAGTGGAAGATTGGAACTTGAGAAGAGGTTTGCTAATAGGTTGAGGTAGGTGAAGAAGGAGGTGTCAAACAAGAAAGGTAGATATGTAACTTGGAGTGTGATGAAAATTGGGTGGTTATTAATGGGAGTGCTGAGCAAGTTTTATAGTTGTTTTATACAGGGTTACTAGAGGAGGGAGAGGTGAAAGATGATTAGCATGTGTGTCAAAACAGAGACAGTTGGTATTTTGGAGGATACAGAGTGAGATTAGAAATAAATTTTTAAGCGTGGCTGTGGTGAAAATAGTTTTAACACATAGCCAACACAATAGCACTGCAAAAAAAAAAATGGAGAAGAGATTTTTATTGTTTTTCCAAGAGGAAACTTGAAAGTATCAAAAGGACAGTATACACTCCAGTAATTACAGATACATATTTCACATTGCATGTATACAGACCAAGGTGTATTTTGCAAATTATATACTATGTATTCTGTTGTTTCCTTTGAGGTTGAGCCGCACTGTGTATTGTTATAGTCAGCCAATGGACAAATCATTATCACTCTTGCAATATTTTTTTTTCTGTGCCTGATAACTGAGCTGCAGCCATATTATGCATTTCTACTACACCAACACACATTTCTGCTCCATCCTGCATTAGCAACATATAAATCTCGCTGCACAGATTTATGTTGACTTTTACACATTTTTGCAAAATGATTCTAACCTCCAGACATCTCACAAATATGTTAAAAGCTTTATATTAATTATACATTTTTATGCCTGTAGTTAAACAGCTTAGGATGAGAGTTGTATTTCATTGCACATTTATTACCAGGTATCACTTTGGAAACCTTGCAATCACAAGCACTTTTATTTTTTAGCTAGCATCATCCAATTTAATTTGCCAGAACCCATAATTAGCATCTAGCAAAGAGCAAAAATAGCACTGGTCATAGACACAACTTGATCAACTAAAGCAGATAATTCTGAATTTCTGGTCTTTGTCTTAAGTCTTGAGAGTTTACACATACTGTATGCTTGTCTTATATCATTAATGCCATCATGCAATCCCATACATTATACCTTTATTGTGTTCTCATTTACAGTTACAGTCTTTACTTTACATACTTCCAGCTCCTTACCCAAAACGTTAAGCACACACACACGCACACACACACACACACACACACACACACACACACACACACACACACACACACACACACACACACACACACACACACACACACACACACACACACACGCACACACACACGCACACACACGCACGCACACACACATACACACACACTCATTTGTAATGCCACACAGACACACACACACACACACACACACACACTCATTTGTAATGCCGCACACACACACACACACACACACACACACACACACACACACACACACACTCCTTTGTAATGCCACACAGACACACACAAACACACACACACACACACACACACACACACACACACACATTTGTAATGCCACACACACACACACACACACACACACACACACACACACACACACACACACATGCACACACACTCATTTGTAATGCCACACAGACACACACAAACACATACACACACACACACACACACACACACACACACACACACACACACACACACACACACACACACACACACACTCATTTGTAATGCCACATAGACACACACACACACACACACACAATGTCTCATCAGTAAACTATACAAGTCATCATACTCACCACGATTTGCTGTTTTTCACTTCAGTCACATAAGCATCCATTTTGTCTTAAACCCTTGATTTCTAGTGAAAAGTAATTGTCCTATATATGAAAGATTTTTCTTTGTTTCACTAATGTGAACTTGTCTTTTTCCATCTCTTGAACCCTAAAAGTGTTAAATAGCTTTACTACTTTATCCATCTGCAACAGGAAGGGACACCACATTTCTGGGTTCTCTGCAATTGAACATATATTGAGATACAGCTCAAACTTCTGGATTCAGAGATTTCCACTTTTCATAGAAGTTACCTTCCAGCTTTAGTGGCACTGGTGTTTGAAGGAGACAAAACAGGGAATTATAACAATGAAGATCAGCAGTTCAGTGGTCTGCGCAAATATGCAACAGTGAATACATTTACTTACTTTTGTAATTTAGAGTTTAAGCTGTTTGAAAATTAGATTAATTTTGAAAATTTTCAAATTAGAAACATAGATATCATAAATATAATTTTGTAGATATACATAGAGAGCATGCAGCTCATTTTACAGCAGCTTTATGATTTACCTTTATATTGTAGCAGTAATTATAGCGTACATTAATACTGAATGAAGCATGCCATAATACTAAGTGTGATTTTGGTAACTATCAAAGATAAATGAGCATTATCTTATTCCAAATGATGACTGATCTGAGAGTATATTTGCAAGTGCAGAGCATGCTAGGGCTGCTCATAGGAAGTGCAAAGGGACTTGTAGCAAAAATGCTTCTTTAAAAGAAACATAAATATTAATGGAATGAAAAATGTTTTTCTCTTTTAGTGGCACCAGCAATGTAATAACAGCATGTAAGCAAAGAGATAGAAAGTGAAAAAAGAAGTTTCTCAAGAAGAGGCACTGAAATGGCACCTGAGACAATATAAAACTATAAAGATTTAAAGTTCATTAACAATTACTGAGCTTGCATAGCAGACGAAATTTCTTTAAGGGGATTTGATGTAACTACCTTTCTGTTTTTACTGGCAGAACTGAACACAGCATTCATTCAGAAAGGTTTCTATATTACATATGGGGAGGAATGAACTGTTAAAGAAGGCAGGATTTGAATGAGCTATGTAATGCTTGACTTACAATGATTGGGTAGATTATAAGTGAGGTATGTTGGATCTTTTGGCTTTTCCCGGTTAGGGGTCACCACAGCAGAGCTCCGGTCCGCTAATGATTGGCAGTAGATTTTTACATGCCAAGTTGCCAGCCCTGACGCACACCCTTCAATGAAGGTACGCCCATTCACGCATGTCTCCACACAGAAGACGCTCTAGCTGAGAATCGAACAGGACAACGTCTTACTATGAGGCAACAACGCTACCGCAGTATAATGTTTGCAAATAAAATTATGTCAGTATGGTTTATGATACATAAAGTCAAAAGTCAAAGTAAACGTTATTGTCATTCAGACTGCACAACAAGTGCAACTGAATGAAATTATGTTACTCCAGGCTCTATGTGCAAACATCTGACATATACAACAATTCAGATTACTACATTTAGACATTCCTACTACATAATATTTACTGTTTTACATATCAACAGACATTTGTGAATGTACAGAGACACGGTATTTATTGCACAGAATTCCACACCTACTTCTTATTGCACAGAATTCTGTTGGCACTAGTCTAAGGAAACATGATAATTAGTACACAAAAGCTTCACAGCTGTCACTTATTGCACAGGATGCTGTTTTAGCATCAGCGGATACTGCACAGAAATAAGATTACACTCTCAGATTAATTGTGCAGTGTATTTAAGTATGTTTAAGGTTATTGCACGCAATTATGCTTCTCATTCGTCATATTACCTACTGTCACTGATGTCAAGTGAGATGTAAGTTGCTATTGGAGTTCAGTAGCATGATGGCCAGGGGATAGAAACTTCTGATAAATCTGGGCATTTTTCAATTTATGCTACAATAACGTCTCCAAGATGTTAGGTGCAGGAACAATCCATATGTAGGGTGAGTGCAGTCCATGACTATTTTCCTGGCTCTGTTGAGACAAAGAGACTGGTGCAAGTCTTGAATAGATGGTAGAGTGGGCCTGGTAATCTTTTCTGCTGCTTTCACTACTCTTTGGAGGGACTTGTGGTCTGTGGTGGAGCAGTTGCCATACCAAGATGTAAAACTGTTTGTCAGGATGCTATCACTTGTGCCTCTGTAGAAGATCATGAGAACAGGGACTGGTAGATTTGCTCTTCTCAACTTTCGCAGAAAGGGTAGGCATTGCTGAGCTTTCTTGACAATGGCATTTGTGTTCACAGACCAAGACAAGTCTTCTGAGATGTGCACTCCCAAGAAACTTGGTGCTTTTTACCCCCTCCACTGTTTCCCCACTGACTGTGAGTAGGGGATGTTTCTTATGGTTTCTTCTGAAATCCACGATTAACTCCTTGGTCTTAGTCACACTGAGTGCCAGATTGTTGTTACCACAACAAGTTATCAGTTGTCTCACCTTCTCTCTATAGGCTGTTTCCTCCTCATTGCCAATGAGACCCACAACTGTGATACCATCTGCAAACTTGATTATGTGATTAGAGCTGTACTTGGCAGTGCAGTCGTGTGTTAGCAGAGCCAATAGCAGAGGGCTCAGAACACAGCCTTGAGGTACACCTGTGCTCAAGGTGATACTATTTGAGGTGTTCTTTCCTGCACATACTGTTTGTGGTCTTTCAGTAAGGAAGTCCAGAATTCAATTGCACATTGGAGTGCTCACACCTAGTTGAGTTAGCTTCTCTGTCAATTGCTGAGGTGTGACTGTGTTGAATGCCGAAATGAAATCAATGAATAACATGCGGACATAGCTGTTGTTGTTTTACAGGTGGTCCAACAATAACTGGAGTGCCAGTGAAATAGCATCTACAGAGGATCGATTTGGTTTGTAAGCAAACTGGAGTGGGTTCAAGGATGACAGAAGTCTGAATGTTAAGTGGTCCTTGACCAGCCTTTCTAGGCACTTCATTACTATGGAGGAGAGAGCCACAAGGTACTAGTCGTTGAGGTCCTTTGGTGGAGACTTCTTAGGCAGAGGTACTATGGTGGTGTTCTAGAAGCACCTGGGAACAATGACCTGTTTCAATAAGGTATTGAATATGTCTGTGAATACATTTGTCAGCTGCTCAGCACAGACTCTTACGACCCTTCCCAGAATGTTATCAGGACCAGCTGCTTTTCTCTGATTTATTCTCCTCAGGGTTCTATAAACACCAGCTGGATTTAGGCTGAGCATTTCTTCATTTGGCTTACTGGAGCTTTTATTAATTTTGTGCTGTTTCCTTCTTCAAACCTGCTGAAATATATGTTGAGCTTGTTCAGGAATTCAGTGCTGTCCTCACTCTGAGAAGAAGTGGGCTTGTAATCTATAATGGCCTCAATTCTTTTCCACAGTCACCTCATGTCCTTTTCATCAGAGAAGTGATTTTGGAGTTTCTGACCATATGCCCTTTTGCCTCTCTCACACCCTTTTTTAGGTTCGCCCTGGTGTGCCCGAGCTCATCATTGTTTCCCTCTTTGAAGGCAGCGTTCCTTACCTTCAGGAGCTCATATACTCTACTTGTGAGCCAGGGTTTCTGGTTGGCCCATGTCATGATGCAATTATTGACTGTTACATCATCTACACATTTGGATATGTAACCCAACACAGACTCTGTGTACTCCTCCGGGTTGGTTTGCTGATTTATAGTGGCTACCTCTCTGAACATATTCCAATCTGTGCATTCAAAGCAATCCTGAAGTTATGATACTGTTCCCTATGGCCATACCTTATTTGCTTTTTGGAGAGCTTATCTCCGGTTACTAATGGTAAGTATGCTGTAACTAACATGATGGAGATGTTGCCTGAGTTGTCCAGGTGTGGATAAGGCAATGCCTTGAATGCCATTTTAACAATGGTGTAGACTTTATCCAGTGTGTTCTCACCCCTGGTTGCAAAATCCACGTTTAATAGTGAGTAAGGACTGACTTCAGGTTGGCCTGGTTGAAGTCTCCTGCTATTATGTGCACATTTTCTGGATTCTGATCTTGCAGATCACTGATCTCCTCGTATAGTGTAGCCAGTTTCTCATTTTTATTAGCTCTAGGAGGGATGTCTACACCTGTAATGCTTACACCATTAAATTCCCTTGGCAAGTAGAAGGGTCTGCACTTTAGAGACATAAATGCTATGTTTTCTCAGCAGTGGGTGGAGATTATGTGGCAGTTAGTACACCATCTGTTGTTTACATAAATACACAGCCCTCCCCCACATGATTTCCAACTAAGACAGCCCTTCCAGTTATACTTCACTGTCATTTATATTAGTTTAGTCAAGTTTCAATGAAAATAAGAACACAGCAGTCTCTCACCTTATTTTTAGTAGTTATCTCCAGTCTTAAGTAGTCCATTTGCTTATTTAATGAACTATCATTTGCTAGTAGCATGGATGGAAGTGCAGGCCTGTATGGATCTGCCTTCAGTCTGGCAGTGATTCCAACCTGAGAACCTCTCTTCCTTGTTCTTTCACATCTCTTTTGTTTTGTCCTTCCTCTATGACTGATGGGTGTCATTACTGTTTGTGGAAGGTATGATGCCCATGCACTGGCCCAGCAATCAAGGAGCCTCAATCCTCACCACTAACACCCATGAAGGGTGTCCATATAAGGAAAGGATAATGAATACCCACACAGTAAAGTACAATTTCCCTTAAGACCACACAGAGATCACAGTCAGCATAGGGCTGGTTTCTCCCTTTCTCTCCAGAACCTCAATAAGACTCCCCACTGGCACAACTATAGGGTCCAGATCTCAGCCTAGTGGGCAAGCTAAAACCTCCAGCACCCTCTGTCTCCAACCAGTGCTTTGTGTCCCTGCCCAAGTAGCTGACACACACAGACACACACACACACTTTGAGATAAGAGTTATATACAAGCACACAGACAGTCCTGGGGAAGGCTGGCACAGGTTCTCCATCTGTACCCCTTTTACCCAGACTATATGGTAGTACCACTTCCCGCCACCCACTAATATTTATCAGCTACTAAAAAGGCCCTTAACAAAGGGTGTCCAATTACTACTGTGCAATATTATTATTCAAATGGTAAGTGCAACTGAAAAGTCAAGGCTTATTGGAGTCGCTTGGCCAGTATCACTAAATACATGCAATGTACTCTTAGAGCTTAAATTATTTCTACACAAAACAGCCACAGTTAAAAGGTTTAAAAAACTGAATAATAAATAATAAAAACACAAGACAATACTTCTTACTACACAATGCTAGTCAAGAGTTCAGAGATCACGGAGAAATACTTAAAATAATACAGTAGAAAAGTTCTGACATCAATACAGAAAAAAATAAACAAATCTTCCTAGTTCCTAGCTGTATCTAAGAGAAAACACAGTTCTAAAATAAACTTACATATAGAGCAAAACAGTGCTGGTGATGCCGGATGTCCTCAAGACAAATGCTAAATGCTTTCATTCTTTCTGTCCTTAAATTGATAACACAGTACCACTGATTCATTTCAGATTACATCATTTCTTTCTGGTTTCCAGGCTAACAGAAACTCAGAGGTTAATATCCCTTTTGATCTTGCAGCTGGTCATGAAGCCAGAGCAATAAAAGAAATTATACATGCAAATTCTAGCAATTAACTCTGGTCTCAAAACAATAGCCAGAATTTCTTCATCCAGATATCTCGGCTCCGAGCCCTGAGATCAAAGACAGTCAGGAAATACTTGACCTATCAGCTTCCTTACAACAGAGTGCACTGTCGTTACATTTTTTTTCAGTCCAACATCCAATACAGTCTTTTCACATTTAAGAGGATAAGCCTGTGGCTTATATTAATATTTACAAATGACAGAATTATCTACAAAATTCTATTCAGCTAGGCTGGCAGCCTTCACCTGTCTTCACACATCTCCCCCACTGAGAACTCAAACTAAATTATCAAGTAACCATTGACAAACATTGCTTGAGAGGGTTAGGTTTATTTGAGTCTACCTTACCCCATTCCCTGTCTTGAGAGCCCATCTGCGTTGGCATTGCTAATCCCACTGCGGTGCTGCAGTGGCATATATGCTTGCAACCCTAGGCTCCATCTTAGCAACTTGGGATTTTGTCGGCTTGCTCTGTTTAACCATGTTAGGGGATTCTGATCTGTCACTACAGTGAATCTTCTTCCATACAGATAAGGCTGAAGTTTCTGCAGTGCCCACACTATGGCTAGACATTCATTTTCTACAGCTGCATAGCACTCCTCCCTGGGTTGGAGCCTAGGACTGAGATAAACCACCAGGTGCTCTTCTCCCTCTAAAGAAATCTGGCTAAGTACAGCCCCCATCAAAGCATCCACATGCACAACAAATTTTTTGCTGTAATCTGGACTGGCTAACACAGGGGGTCCTTCCAAAGCTTTTTTAAGGTTTTGGAATGCCTTCTCACATGCTGGGGTCCACACTACCTTATCTGACCTGTTTTACCTTGTCAGATCTGTGAGGGGAGCAGGTATGGCACTATAACTGGAGACAAACCTTATGTAGTACCTTGCTGTCCCTAAGAATGCCCTCACCTCCTTTTTGGCAACAGGTGCAGGCCATGCCTGAATGGTATCCACTTTGGCAGGTTCTGGCCTGATCTTACCACTCCCCACTCTATGTCCCTGGTAGGAGACCTCTGCCATACCCATCTAACATTTGCTGGGCTTAATAGTTAACCCTGCCTCTGTAG
This sequence comes from Protopterus annectens, assembly GCF_019279795.1. Lineage (NCBI taxonomy): Eukaryota > Metazoa > Chordata > Ceratodontiformes > Protopteridae > Protopterus > Protopterus annectens. The sequence continues at coordinate 394,396,688 of NC_056742.1, forward strand.
TCTGCCCAGCACCTCCCTGACATGTTGAAGGTGCACTTGCTAGGAATAGTTGTAGATGGCAATATCATCTAGGTAAGCAAGGGCAAACCCTCCTGCTCCTGTCAGGATATGATCACCAGCCTCTGGAAAGTTGCTGGGGCATTTTTCATCCCAAAGGGCATCTTTGTGAACTCATACAAGCCAAAAGGAGTCACAAAGGCTGACTTCTCTCTAGCACTGGGAGTCAAGGGTACCTGCCAGTAACCCTTGGTAAGATCAGTGGTTGTAAGATACTTAGCCCCACCCAGCTGCTCTAGGGCCTCATCTGTCCCTGGGCATGGGGTAAGCATCTGACTCTGTGTGACTATTTAATTTCCTGTAGTCCACACAGAACCTGGTGCTGCCATCCTTCTTTGGCACCAGCACCACTGGGGAGGCCCAGGGACTGTTGGACTCTTGAATTACCCCTAGTTCTAACATCTCCTGTATCCCCTCCCTCAGAGTCTGTTTGACTCTCTCTGGCACCCTATAAGGGGCTAGCCTCATAGGCCTTTGGGGTCCTGTATCCACCCGGTGCTGCACCAGGTGGGTGCACCCTTGTTTCCTATTGAACATGTCCCCAAACTCCTGTAACACTGCTCGGCTTTCTCGAAGCTGGGTAGGAGATAGCTGCTGGGACATTGCTACCCCTTCCACTGAGGTGTCAGTCCGAGCCTTACTGAGGAGATCAGTTACCAGATCTCCCTCAGACTCCTCCTGCAATCCACTGCAAATGCTCAGCACAAGAGCCTCCCTATCATGGTAAGGTTTCATCATGTTAACATGGTACAATTTGTGCCCCTGCCTCCTGCCTAGCAGTTCTACCATATAGTTAACATCACTTACCTTTCTTGCCACCTTGTAGGGTCCCACCCAGGCTGCTTGCAGCTTGTTGTGTCTGACAGGAATGAGAACCATTACCTGCTGCCCTACAGCATACTCTGTAACTCGAGCATTCCTGTCATGCCATATCTTTTTCTGTTGTTGGTCTTCTGCCAGGTTTTCCTGGACCAAGCCCATAAGTTCCCTGAGCCTTGTTCTGAGGTTTAGGACATATGCCACAACAGACTCCTAGTGAAAGTCACACTTACCTTCCCATTCATCTCAAATTAAATCTAGAGGTCCCCTCACCCTACAGTAACTCAAAGGGTGAAAAACTTGTGGATTCCTGGGAAACCTCTCTGTAAGCAAACAACCGATGGGGCAAATATTTGTCCCACTCCCTTTTAAACTGGTCTGCAAATGCCCATAGCATGGACTTGATTATAGAGTTTATCCTCTCAACAAGACTATTAGTCTGGGGATGGTAGGGGTGGTCTTCAGGTGCTTCACCCCACAGTACTTCAACAGAAAAGCTAGCAGGTCTGACATGAAATTGGCACCTCTGTCAGTCAGTATTTCTTTTGGGAAACCTACCCTGCTGAAAATCTCTAACAAAGCATTTGCCACCTTTTCTGCCTCAATGGAGGGCAGAGCCACTGCCTCAGGGTATCGGGTAGCATAATCCGCTACCACTAGGATATACTTTTTCCCTGTGGAACTTGGGCTACTCATTCAAAACATTTAACCCTAGGTGCTGGACGTATACCTGGACTAGTGGCTTCCCCTGCTACTGGCAGATTCTGTTGGGACAGTCTGTGCTGCCCACCATGGGTTCCTTTAGACCTATGAGCAGTACTGGGGGTCCCTTTCCCATGCAGGGATGCCTTGCATGCTAGATATAGGTCTCTCTTCTTCCCCAACTCATCTGAAGAAGCACATTGTCTATCAGCTAACCAGATCCTCATGTCCTCAGGAAAAGTGCTAAGGGCTTGTTCCCTCACCAAAAGGTCTGCTAGCCCTTTAAAAGTGGTGACCTGACATCCACTCACCCACTTATGAAAATAAGTGCTCAGTTCAGCAAAATATTCACACATACTTTCATCTGCATTGCGTCTATGCTCATGAAACTTTTTCCTATACATTTCAGGTGTTAACTTAAAAAAGTCTAACAAGCAGTTCTTAACAGTAGTATAATCAAATTTTAGACAACACAGTTACAACATTACCATGGAGTAAGGGGGTCAGAAACTGTACCCAGTGCCTTTGGTCAACATCATTCTGTTTACATACCCTCTCAAACATATGAATGCAACTATCAAAATTATCCCCCTCTGTAAACTGCGTAAGAAATTTACTGACCTTTTGTGCTTCTGGAATCTGGTTACTCCCTTCCCCATTGCCTCCATGTCTCTGGCGAAGAGTCAGCATCTCCTTTTCATGCTGCCTCTGCCGTTCCTTTTCCTCAGCTTCTAGGAGTAGCAGTTTCTCATTCTCCTCATCCTGCAAACATTGCAGTTTCTTATTGTCCTCACTCTCTAGATGCCTCAGTCTCTCTGCTGCTTCTATTTCCACATGCTTGACCTCCAACCCAAGTTTCTTAACCTCTAGATGGATTTTTAAGTCCTCTGTAGAAAGGTTGAGCTGTCCATACTCTGAGTGTGGTACATCTCCACTGCCAGTCTGATCGTCCTCCTGGTTGCTGTTTTCTGATGCAGCTGTGACCAAAGCTGCAATCATGTCTGCCTCAGTCAGGTTTCCATGCAGCATTCCCCTAGCCTGGCACATCTCAGCCAGCTGGCTCCTTGTCAGCTTTCCATACTCCTCTGCTGACATGCTGCCTGCTCTCCCTGACTAACTAAGCTAACAAAAGAAATAAAAATCTGAAATCTGAGTATTCACTGTGTGGCGGATTTAGAGTACAAAAAAACAATTCAGAGAACACTGTACACAAGCTACAGGAATTCACACTACCCACACCACTACAAGCCAATTAGTATTTGCCAGCCAATTAATATGTTGAGTTGATATCTCACCACTGCCAAACAATTAATAGGTTCATAGGTAGGTACTAAGCTATCGGCCCTAGGGCCTATACAAGCCTAGCCAAAAAGGCACCCTGGCTTTCGCCACCCAAGAAAATTATTTTCCTGTGCCCTTGCCAAGCAGAGCCACAGAGGTGGCCCCCAGGGTGAATTTCCTATTTCCCATCCAATCATCAAGAGTTTTCTTGAAGAATGCTAATGAGGAGCTTTGTTTTATATAGATAGGTAGTTTGTTCCAGAGTATGGGAAGTCTCTGGGACAGGAATCTATCCCTCCGGCATGTTGTGTTTATTGTGGTGACAAGGTTTAGGTCCTTAAAGCGTGTAGCTCAGTGGGATTGGCATTTCTTTAAATGGATCATGTCCAACAGCTCTGGGTTTGATATAGCTTTGTATGTTAGGCAGAGATCGCCTCTGAGTAGCAATATGCGGTTGAGTAAAGCTGGACTTTTTTGAGACGGTTTGCATAGGGCATCTGTTTGAGCCTGGTAATCCTCTTTGTGAGGTATTTCAGTGGCCTTTCCAGTTGTTGTAGATGTCTTGTGTGGTACATACCAAAAGGGGCATTGTACTCTATAATGAGTCTAATGAGTGACAACAATGACCTCTTTTTTCCTGGACGAGAAACCTTTTATGATGAGGTGTGCCATGTAGAAGGATTTCCTGACTACTGTGGTGATGTGATTATCAAAGGAGAGACTACTGTCCACCTGTGTCTCAAGGTCTCATCACATTTTCGGCATTAAGTAGACTACTACCTATGTGGTAGCTCATGCGTACAGCATTTTTACCAAAGGGGATGACAATGCACTTTTTGGCATTGAGCTTGAGGCCATGGCTTTGACAACAGGCATCTGTCTCAGTGAAGCCCTTTTGTAGGATGTCCACATCATTAGGAGTTTCAATTATGGCACCTAGTTTGCAGTCATCTGCGAACTTCATTAGCCAAAGACCTTCTGTATTAGCCTGTACTTCAGAAAAGTAGATGCCAAACAGGAGAGGGCCCAGGACTGAACCCTGTGATACTCCACTTGTCACTGGTCTGAAATCGGATTTGGAGTCTGTTACTTTCACTGTGTGGGTTCTGTCAGTGAGCCAGTTGGCAACTCTTCTTGTGACATAGGGATTTTTACCTAGTTTAGTGAGTTTATCTATAATTCCAGTGTGGGGGATGGTGTCAAACTCCTTGGTGAGATCTAGATAGGCTGTGTGAACCACCTTACCTTCGTCTACGGCTTTGGTGACTGCTTCAAAGAAGTCAATCAGGTTTAGGAGACATGATCTGCCTTTTACAAACCCGAACTGGGTGGTGTCTAGAGTTTGGAGATTACCCTTGCTTTATAATATGTGATGCCCGTGCACTGGCTTAGCAATCCTCGAGCCTCAATCCTCACTACTAACACCAGTGTGGGGCGTCCATATGGGGAAAGGATAATGAATACACACACAGTAAAGTACAATTTTCCTTAAGAGCACACAGAGATCACAGTCAGTCTGGGACTGGTTTCTCCCTTTCTCTCCAGATTCTCAATAAGACTCCCCACTGGCACAGCTATAGGGTCCAGATCTCAGCCTAGTGGGCAAGCTAAAATCTCCAGCACCCTCTCTGTCCAACCAGTGCTTCATGTCCCTGCCCAAGTAGCTGACACACACACTTTGAGATAAGAGTGATATACAACCACACAGACACTGCTAGGGAAGGCTGGCACAGGTTCTCCAGCTGTGCCCCTTTTAACCAGACTATATGGTAGTACCACTTGCCACCATCCACTAATATTTATCAGGTACTAAAAAGGCCCTTAGCAAAGGTTGTGCAATTATTACTGTGCAATATTATTATCCAAATGGTAAGTGCAACTGAAAAGTCAAGGTTTATTGGAGTGGCTTGGCCAGTATCACTAAATACATGCAATGGACTCTTAGAGCTTAAACTATCTCTACATAAAACAGCCACAGTTGAAAGGTTTAAAATATTTAATAATAAATAATAAAAACACAAGACAATACTTCTTACTACACAGTGCTAGTCAAGAGTTCAGAGATCACAGAGAAATACTTAAAATAATACAGTAGAAAAGTTCTGTCATCAATACAGAAAAAACAAATCTAATTTGCCTAGTTCCTAGCTGTATCTAAGAGAAAACACAGCTCTAAAATAAACTTACATATAGAGCAAGACAGTGCTGGTGACGTTGGATGTTCTCAAGACAAATGCTAAATGCTTTCATTCTTTCTGTCCTTAAATTAATAACACAGTACCACTGATTCATTTCAGATTAAATAATTTCTTTCTGGTTCCTAGGCTAACAGAAACTCAGAGGTTAATATCCCTTTTGATCTTGCAGCTGGTTAGAAAACCAGAGCAATAAAAGAAATTATACATGCAAATTCTACCAATTAACTCTGGTCTCAAAACAATAGCCAGAATTCCTTCATCCAGACATCTCGGCTCCAAGCCCTGAGATTAAAGACATTCATGAAATGTTTGACTTATCAGCTTCCTTACAGCAGAGTGCACTGTTGTTACATTTTTTTCAGTTCAACATCCAATACAGTCTTTTCACATTTAAGAGAACAATATATTAATATTTACAAATGACAGAATTATCTACAAAATTCTAGCTAGCTAGGCTGTCAGCCTCCATCTACCTACACACAAGGCACTTTGAACCATGATTTAGTAGAATTCCCAGTTTTTGTAGCTCAAGGAGTGTTGTAGGCCCCACAGGCCCTGCAGACATCAGATCATCGAACTATTTGCACTGTAAGCTTGACTGTCAAATTTCCAGAAGTTTCTCACTGCTATAAGTCAGATTACAGTCTCTTTTGTCCCTGATTTAGTTTTTCCTTAAAAATTGACATAAAGGTAGACAAATAATGCACATTTTCCTGTCAAGCCAGAGCAGCCACTGCCTTACAGGGCACTGCCATTTTTTATAATACTTGCAACTAAGATTATGTCAATATGGTTTGTTTTCATTTATATAAATGTATGATTGCCTATGTCATAAGTGATAATTTAATAAAGATGTTCCTTATTTAAAAAAAAAAGGTTTCTACATCAGAGAGCCATTATATTTATAGTTCTAGAGCCCCCCCCCTTTCCCTTTCTCTCTCGGTCTTTGTCTTTCTCTCTGCATTTTCTGTTCATCCTTTGAGCCTTATTTACATCTCACCCTCGTTTAAGCTTTTTGCAGTTTCTACCAACCCTATGATTTTTGCTTGTTTTTGGCTTTTCCTCAGGACCTTGCCTGATGGCTCTATCACATTCACCCAGCTGGACTATTTGTTCCATGGGACTGGAGTCAGTCATCCCAATACCAATAGAAAGCTCTATGACCCATTCATTTCTGCCTGGATAGCCTAATAAGCCCTTCCATTCCTCAGTGGTTTGAGTTAGTTGGTAGAGAGCAAGCTAGCTTGCATGCCCTGTAATGGTTTCCCTCCATTGTGACATTTCTCTGAATTCTTATGCATAGTTCCTGTGATGAAAAATATGCCTCTGCATGCTGACTTCATTGGTTTATGGACTAGCATTGTGGCAGTGCATGCTGAGTAGTCCAGACCATGTGGGTGCAACATCTATTGCTCCCACTTGGTGTCAGTCAGATTATGAGTCAGAGCCACCCACGTCCATCCCCAGTGATGGGCAAGCCAACAATGGCTGCTCACTCCCATACTCTTCTGCAAAGCTCTTTCAGTGCTATAGCTACAGATATAAGCCCTTGACAGCCCTCTTTGTATGACATCCCATAATTTATTTTTGTCTCAGCCTGGTTACATTTTTTTCTGGTGGTCAACAACAATTTCTTCCATAGTTTTATAGTTCAGAAACCTAAAGCCAGTGAATGTGGTAGCTGATATCTTTCCTCCTTCCCCACAACAAAGGTAAAAAAGATTTTTGCAGAGATTGTTTTCTTCTAGTGACTATTATTTCTTAGATCCCCTTACCATGTTCCTTTCAGATAGTTGGTGGTCAAAGTACCTTATAGCAAAGATGGGTCTAGATCATGGACATCCAGAAGCCATAGTGAAATGTTTCTATAGGAACTGAGCACGTGGTAGTCAGAACATTCCAACTGGTAAACACTCCCTACATCACTACTGCTCTCTTAAGCCTTTACATTTACTCAGTTAATTCTTGTCAGGGTTAGTCATAGGATCATAGGAAGTGACTAGGCTATTGGCCCTGAGGCCCTTATAAGCCTAGGCAAAAGTTTATCTCATGTTTAGCCAAGTCAGCACCTGATGCCCCTGTTCAGCAGGGACACAGGTGGAATCCCAGGGATGTATTTTCTGTTTCCCATCCAGTTATCCAGGTTGCGCTTAAAAAGGGGTAAAGAGGTACTCTGCTTGATGTGGAGAGGGTGTCTATTTCACAGCTGGGGGAAGTCTCTGGGACACAAATCTGTCCCGCCAACAAGTCCTATTGATGTCACAGATCAGGTTGAGACCACGCATGCGGGTTACTCGAGTGGAGCTTTACTTGCGTATATGCAGCAGTCCCATCAAGGCGGGGTCCGAGATCACCTTCTATGTCAGACAGAGTTCACCTCTGATAAGTCTGTATGAAACTGAGTATAGGGATAGGGCTTTTAGCCTATCTCTGTATGGTAGATTTTTGAGTCCCTAGATTCTCCTGGTGAGGAACCTCTGTGGTCTCTCCAGCTGCTGCATATGCTTTGTGAAGTACATGCTGAATGGAGCATTGTACTCAGTAATGCGCCTTATAAGGGAAAAATACAGGAATGTTATGACCTCCTTGTCCTTTGATGAGATACCCTTACTTATGAGGTAGGCCATGTAGAAAGGTTTCCGAACAATGGAAGCACCATGGTGGTCAAAAGTCAGGTTGCTATCAACCTGGGTGCCCAAATCCCTCACGACTGATTGTGTGCTTAGGACATTGTTATTAATGTGATAATTTGTGAGGACATCACTTTCCCCAAAGGGGACGATGATGCATTTTTTTGTATTCAGTTTGAGGCCATGTTTCTGGCACCAGTCATTGTTTGGGTGAGACCCTCTTGGAGGATGTCCACATCACTAGGGGAATTGATGGCAGTGCCCAGCTTGCAGTCATCTGCAGACTTGGTCAGCCATAGCCCACTGGTTTTGGCCTGCACCTCAGAAAAGTATATCCCAAATAACAGTGGCCCCAAGACCCTGCCCTGGGGTACACCACTCATTACAGGTCTACTGCTTGAGGTGGCTTCCCCTATTTTGACTAGGTGGGTTCTATCAGTGAGCCAGTTAGCTACCCATCTGGTAACATATGGATTGATGCCTAGTTGAGAGAGTTTATCTATTATGCCCGAGTGGGGAATAGTGTAGAAGGCTTTGGCCAGGTCAAGATAGGCGGTGTGCACATCTTCCCCTCATCCATGGCTTTGGTGACTATCTCAAAGAAGTCAACCAAATTTAACAGACATGACCCCATCTTGAGCAAGCCAAGGGATCGAGTGTTTGGATGTTGCCAATGTCCTTGTTTATGAGGTCCATGATAATCCATTCCAAAGTCTTGCAGATTAGGCTAGTTAGGTTGATGGGTCTATAATTTCCCGGATTGGTGGACACTCCACCTTTGTGCAAAGGGATGACAGTGGCTGTCCTCCACTCAGCTGGGATAAAGCTGGTACTCAGGCTTTGGTTGAATTGGGTGCCTAACTGTACTGCAAGTTCCTGCCTGAGTTCATGTAGGATGCTGACTGTGATGTTATCGGGTCCCATGGAAGTGGTATTTTTTGCCTTTGAGAGAGCAGTGATAACTTGTTCCCTAGATATAAGGGGAAGGAGGCAGGTACTGGGAATGTCCTGGTTTACTGATGGGGGAACAGAGGGGTGAAGTTTTCAGTGAATTTGTCAGCCAGCAAGTTTGTATATCTATGGCATTTGTATATGGGGTGTTTTTGCCCACAAGTTCTGAACAGATCTGGTTGCTTCCTTTGAGACTGCGGACATATGTGAAGAAGGCCTTATGATTGTCTTTGGTAGATGTGGCCAATTTGGACTCGAAGCTTGCTTTGGAGGATTTAACTAGTGCTCTTATTTGCTTGTTCAGGCTAAGGAGAGATTGCTTAGAACTGGGCACCTGTTCCTTCTTGGTCCTGGACAGCAATTTTTTCCTTTTGTTACAGAGTTTATTTATTGCAGATGTCCACCAGACAGGTTTGCTCTCCCTTGTAGAGGATGATTTAGTCCTGATTCCATGCATCAATATAAATGCTTGTATAGTGCTTTCATAAAGTTTTGGATACTGGTACCATTCTTAGAGAGGGGTAGGGAGCTGTGAAGCTGTTTATATCATCCCTCTGGAGGTTGTAATCAGCTTTGGAGAAGTTTTTTTTGTTTGACCCTAGCTAGAGGGGAGTTGGGGGAGATGGTGACTTTAAAAGTGACCACTTTATGATGCTGCAGTGGCTACTCATGTTGGTTAATACCGAGTTCAAGATATTATCACCTCTTGTGTGGGTATTGACTAGCTATTCCAAATCATTTGCATTGACAAAATCGAGAAATATCTGGGCATTTGTGTTCTGGCATGACTAGTTCTTCCAGTCTATGTTTGGGTAGTTAAAGTCACCCAGGATCAGGGTAGCTAAAGTCACCCAGGACCAGGGTAAAGGGTTGAATTTTGATAGATTCGAAGAGGTCCAGTCTTGAGTCAGCTTTGGGGGCCAGTAGCTAGCTATGATTTGTACAGGGGTCTTGTCAATGGTTAATTGCACCTGGAGTGTCTCCTGTGCATCACCCTGTTTAACCAGCCTGGAGGTGTGTATGTCTTTAATATATATTGAAACTCCACCTCCTTTGGCTTTACTGCCCACAGTTTGGGGTCTGAATGTATGATAGGATGAGTAACTAGGTAAGGCTGGGGTGCTCTCTGCAGCTTTGAACCAGGTTTCTGTGACTGAGCAGATATAAGCATTTTCCAGGATTTAGAATGCTTGCAATGAGTGCAGTTTCATGTTTAGACTCCTAACGTTTAGTAATATGACCTTTCATTTGCATTTTCTTGAACTTTTTATGTTGGCAGTTTTAATCCTACCACTTTTCCTAAAAAAGGCACTATGGGGAGGCAAGTGCTTTTGCCAGAAGCCTGTAGCCCAAGTGAGACAGATGCTACCTCTGGCAAAGCATTGTGGTCTGTCTTTCATATCTTTCCAGTCTGTCAGGTACTGGAGCCTCCAGGAATGACACCAGAAACTAAGTCAATTGTTAAAGTCAATCATTTTATGTTTGTATTGAGGCATCATTCTGGGTGATGGTAGAATGCTGCTTAAGGCTAGGGACATACCCGCCTGGAAAACATATTCAGTGAGTTCAATCATGTCTCTCTTCATATAGTCCAGGGAAGTACATCTCAAGTCATTCACACCAACATGGACTATGACAGAGTCATAACAGTACCTGTTATTGAGAGACTTGAGTGCGTACATGATATGGTGGATTCTGGCCCCTGACAGACAACTAACTGTGACTTTCTCCTTATCCAGCCTGGTGGGAGGCACATCTGTGTGTCTCACAATGGAGTCTGCTATGACTAATATGTTGGGTTTATGGTTAAGCCTTAGTAGCTGTGAGACACAGGTGTGTGAACTATGCATGGTATGTGGTGTGGAAGGCTGTGGAGATCGCATGTGTTTTTGCCTCGGCGGTCTCCTTTGGGTATGTTTTTGTTGAGGACTTCAGAATATGTGGCTGGGTGTTGTGTAGGTGTGGGGGGTGTTTGAGGTGTAGTAATTGTGTTGACAGCCTTCTCAGTGCCAGATATACTGGCTTGTGAGGGAGAGAGTATAGACTCTAGGTTCCTAATGTAATTGCATCTCTTGCAAATTGTGTTCCTAGGTGGTAGTAGTAGATGGTTTTCTATGTACATGAGGCAGTTGCTACACTGTCTCAGGATGCCCATATCAACCAGACTGGCAGGAGAAACTCTAGGAAATTGTCCATCCATATTTGACAGAACCTGAGGGAGAAAGGCCAGGGAGAGCTAAGGGGTAGGCCTAAAGCCCAAGTGCTTAAACCAAAACTAAGAGGCTTAGAGCAGCACTTAAAATTTAAACAAGCTTTAAACAAACAGTAATAAATGCAACAGAAAAGATGCAATTGGACACTTTAGGGAACAAGCAGCAGCAAGTAGCAGAAAATGAAGACAAATTCATAGAGTAGGAGGAGGAAACACAAATATGGTAAAAGCAGCTGAATAAAGTGTTTTTTTTTGTTTGTTTGTTTGTGACTTGGTACTCCACAGAGCACTGATATCTCAATAATTTTCCACTAGTTGTGAAAAGGTATTCACAGGTCAGGATGCATCCTCTTCCTTATGTGGGCATTTACAATATCCACATTTTTAAACCACAGTCAAATGCAAAAGGCTCCTTATTGAAATGCTGGCACTCAAAATGTCAAGTGTTGACGTGAAAAAAAAAAGATCGAAATAGCAGGAGAAGACTGAATCTCAAACACCACTCTTGTCCTTTAGACTTCCCCCAACCCCCCAAACACATATATACTAATTCTGTGATTAACATACCTTAGGGAAAATGGACTATTCCTCGAAAAGGGCCATTTCATGCTTAATATATGTAAGACCATTTTTCAGCCATTCAGTCTCTGCATTTAGGACTTGTTCTGTTGAGTCTTGACATTTGAAATGGTTACTGATTCACAGCTTCGATTCATTGATTCAATGCCAAGGCATAACGTGGTAAATGTACATTATAATGGAAGGATTATGCAGAATACCGCTAAACTAGCTGTAGCGTACATATTATTAAATGCAGAGAAGCTTTCCCATTTCCATAACAGATTTTTTTTGTCTTCTGTATTTCATTATCATCACCAGTTATGATACAGATTTTCAGAATCACTTCATACTCAGACCATTTTGCTTCACTTCATTCCTTCCTCAAAAACATAACAAGTATGTCACGACTGGAGATCCAGTCATAATCCTCTGTGTAACAGTAAACTGATTTAACTAGCCAGGCATAACAGTATCTGCTCCTGTCTCTAAATATGTAGGCTTTATCAATGCCACCACAAGAGAATCTGCATTATTATGTAGAAATAATGAAAGCTGATCTACATTCAAAATGATTAAAAATAGAAAAAAAGTGCTTTGAAAGATTACAAGTTATTTGAAATTACAAACACCAATACATTAACAGGATAACACAGAAAGGTTTGTAGTCAACTTTTTATCATAGGGTGTATAATTTTGAATATGAAGTAACTATAAATGCTATGTAGCCCCAGTAATAACCAGGATACCTGAAGAGATTGTTTTAAGACTTGACTTACTGAGGCTTTTTCCTCACTGTTCTGTGGTCATGGAGAAACACACTATCATATATTCTGTATTTCATATTAGAGTGTAAACTGTCAAGAATATGAAATAATTACAATTAACTGCTGGTCTTTTCTTGTAACCACATCACTGAACCACATTTACTTTGGACAGAGAATCTGAGTCTTGTAACAAACGTCTGTGAAACACCAACTCTTAAAGTACATGATTCATCTTTCAGGTCACTAAGAAAAGATGCTTGGTGGGAGAAGATATGTTTCAGTGCAGTTAGCTCATATTCTGTGAAATGAGATTTCCTTGCTACATTGTTACATAAATTAAAATTTAAATTCACAAAATTTTATAAATACATGTGTCATAGTAATCAGGACAGAGTAGATATTAATACACATATGGTATTAATCTGTTTTTTTTTTTCTTTTCAAAAGTTGTTTGTCTTTCGGCTTTTCCCGGTTAGGGATCGCCACAGTGGAACTCCGGTCCGCTAATGATTGGCAGTAGATTTTCATGAACGCCGAGGTGCCAGCTTGACGTCCAACCTTCAACTAAGGCACGCCCATTTATGCATGTCTATCGAACGCCCATCCAAACGCGGGGAAGACATGCAGACTCCACACAGAAGGCGCTCCCCGCACTTCAGCCGAAAATCGAACAGGAGAACCTCTTGCTGTGAGGCAGCAACGCTACCACTGTACCACTGTGGATGTTTTTTTTTTCTTTTCAAAAGTAACCTCCTTTTATTCTGCTCATCAGAATTGTGTTAATATTTTACAGCCTGTTTAGTTACAAAAATTCACAGGAGACCAGAAAACCATGAAAACATACGAGACTTAATTTATTTTTCACATACCTCTCAGTCTCTTGGTACAAGAATTCTGGACAAAGTCAAAAATAATGCAGGGACAAAGGCTCAAAATCAGGGACAGGTTTTACATAATGTGCTTATAGGTTCATACTTAGGTTCATAGGTTCATACTAGGCTATCTGCCCTAGGGCATTTATAAGCCTAGCCAGAATGTGTTTGGCTTTCGCCACCCATTTTAAATTTATTTTGCTATGCCCTTTTTCGAGGTTAGTATATGATACTATTATAAACCTAGAACACTGCTAGGAAAACATGTTTTTTGTTAGCATGCATTTTCTGAATGATATGACGTTTGAAACTCAAATGTCTATCAATATTTAGTGACTTCAGTCCTCAATAATTTGCTAGAAAACCAAAAATATGAGGAAAAATGTAACTGAGCATCACCCTATCTCTATTATCACATTCTACCCTTTCTTGTGCTCTCAGGCAATTACCCCTTCCACTTCTGCCTTGCTGGGTATTCATAATGCTTTGCTGTTCACTGACATTTATTACAGTGCCTTTCTAGTTATTCTTTATACATTTTCTGGTGTCTTCTTCATTGCTCACCTACTTGTCTATATGAATTATTCTCCCTTATCATGCTTCTTTTTTACTAAAACTTCTTCTTTCGGCTTTTCCCGGTTAGGGGTCGCCACAGCAGATCACCTGTCCGCTCATGATTGGCAGTAGAGTTTTACAGTATCGAGTTGCCAGCCTGGGGCCCCAATCTTTCACAGAAGGCACACACATGCATGCACTCACACCTAGGGCCAATTTAGAGTGTCCAATCCACCTACAGCATGTCTTTGGGATGTGGGAGGAAACCCACATGACCAAAGGGAGGACATGCAGACTCCGCACAGAAGGCACCCCAGCCGAGGATCAAACCAGAGAACCTCTTGCTGTGAGGCAACAATGCTAACTGCAGCACCACAGTGGCCGCCCAAGTGCAAGGTACTTGATTAATGTGACAAATAATAAATATAGAAATGGAAGAGAGGTTGAACTACAACTTTGAAAACTGAAATAAACAAGTTGGATGAACAAATTAAGCATAGTGTGAGACAAGATGAAAAAAACTGAAGAAAATTTATATAAAGATATTGAGCATAATAGCAAACCTTTTTATAGATACATAAGATGCTGAAGGAGTAAAGATATACAAATTGATTAACTGTGTGTAGATTCTAAAATTTATTCTCAGACACAACAGATTATAGATATATTTACAAAATATTATGCAAAACAGTTTGGCTCTACAAAGGGGGTAATAAGTTGTCCTTCTGACATCCAGGTAACCTCAGATACTGGAATCAAATTAGACTATATTGAAAAAGAACTGCACCAACTGGTTCCAAACGAAGCACATGGAGGAGACGGAATTAGTAATAATGACCTGAGAACACTTCAGCAAGAACTTACAGTACCATTATATCTATTATTTACTAGGTCATATAAATATGGGGAGATTCCTCAAGACTGGAGACATGCACTTATTAAACCTGTCTTTAAGAGCATCCTGCTTTTTATCTCTGCCATCTTGTTTTACTACGTCTTCCTTCTTTTATAATGGTATATCTCTTCGGCTACCTTATTTCCTTTTTCCTGAACAGCCTTCACTCCTTCTACTTTCAGTTTAAAGACATGATCCAAATGGACCTTTCTTGCTTTTGTTTTAGTTGTACTGTTCTATGGAGACTGAGATGAAGTGTGCCCATATTGAACAGCTCCTCAACTTTCAAGGCTGTTGCTCATTCGACCACTACTGCTGATGTCCCCTGCTCCATACCACATGGTCTGAGCCAATCAGATCAACTTCTTAACCATCTCCATTATCATACTGCTGGCCCTTGGCATGGGTATCCCTTCTGAGAGTGTTACCATACTCCCCAAGCCTCTGGAATGTTCTTCCACCTCAATGGGCCTTAGCACCACCACTTTTGTGGTCTCTTCTGCCATGCCACTAGTTCTCACGTGGACTACTATGTGTGAGGAAAAAATAGCCATGGTAGCCTTTTCTAAGAAACTTGTTCACAACTAGGCCCATCTTAGTGATTGCTAGGCCCAAGGCTCTGTCCATTGCATCACATTTGCTTGAAGTCCAGAAGAGACATTAAGCCTATCCACAGTGCCCCTGAAATGCAATTACTGCTCCACACCCCCATCTCTATCTTCCTCTTCACCCTTATGCCACTTACCTGCTGCACACCCATTTGAATGCCTCCAAGGACTCTCTTCCCATCATACATTCTAGTAGACTATTCCATGAGTTTGCAATCCTCTCTATGAAAAAGTACTTACGGGGACATAAGTTGTAGCTAGTTTTCTACAATATGCAAATCTGATGTCCGTGCCTTCTCTTCCACATCTTTGCCCATTCTGTTCAGGATAACCACTTCACATCTCTTTTGGCATGTTCTTGTGCACTCATATCATGTCATTTTTGTTTCTTTGGGACACTACTGAGAGCAGCTATAGTTACTCGAGTCTGTGGTTATATCCTTTCTCTTCCATTCCAAACAACTTTCTGGTGGCTTTCTTTTGGACTCCTTTTTGTAACCAGATAATCTGTTATTATTTAGCTTTCAGCATTGTACACTGTCCTCAAGGCATAGTATGACTAGGGCACAGCAGGACACAAACATTACCTCTTTATATATGAAGCCTATTATCATGGAGAGATACGCAGATGTTCTATTGACTGTATTCACTGCCCACTCATTCTGCTACTAATGGTCCTAACCAGGTGTGATTAGCAACTCCAGATCCTTTTCCTGCTCTGTTACCAACAGTTCCATTCCTCACAGTTGATACTTTACACCAGGGTTGTTGTTACTGATACTTTACACCAGGGTAGTTGTCACTCATATTTCACACCAGGACTGTTGTCACTGATGCTTCACATCAGGACTGTTGTGACTGATACTCCACACCAGGACTGTTGTGACTGATACTTCACACCAGGACTGTTGTCACTGATGCTTCACATCAGGACTGTTGTGATTGATACTCCACACCAGGACTGTTGTGACTGATACTTCACACCAGGACTGTTGTCACTGATGCTTCACATGAAGACTGTTGTGATTGATACTCCACACCAGGACTGTTGTGATTGATACTTCACACCAGGACTATCACTGATGCTTCACACCAGGACTGTTGTGATTGATACTCCACACCAGGACTGTTGTGATTGATACTTCACACCAGGACTGTTGTGATTGATACTTCACACCAGGACTGTTGTCAATGATGCTTCACACCAGGACTGTTGTGATTGATACTTCACACCAGGACTGTTGTGATTGATACTTCACAACAGGACTGTTGTGACTGATACTTCACACCAGGACCATTGTCACTGATGCTTCACATGAGGACTGTTGTGATTGATACTCCACACCAGGACTGTTGTGATTGATACTTCACACCAGGACTGTTATCACTGATGCTTCACACCAGGACTGTTGTGATTGATACTCCACACCAGGACTGTTGTGATTGATACTTCACACCAGGACTGTTGTGATTGATGCTTCACACCAGGACTGTTGTGATTGATACTTCACACCAGGACTGTTGTCACTGATACTTCACACCAGGACTGTTGTGATTGATACTTCACACCAGGACTGTTGTGATTGATACTTCACACCAGGACTGTTGTGATTGATACTCCACACCAGGACTGTTGTGATTGATACTTCACACCAGGACTGTTATCACTGATGCTTCACACCAGGACTGTTGTGATTGATACTCCACACCAGGACTGTTGTGATTGATACTTCACACCAGGACTGTTATGATTGATACTTCACACCAGGACTGTTGTGATTGATACTTCACACCAGAACTGTTGTCACTGATGCTTCACATCAGGACTGTTGTGACTGATACTTCACATGAGGACTGTTGTGATTGATACTTCACATGAGGACTGTTGTGACTGATACTTCACACCAGGACTGTTGTGATTGATACTTCACACCAGGACTATTGTCACTGATGCTTCACATCAGGACTGTTGTGATTGATACTCCACACCAAGACTGTTGTGATTGATACTTCACACCAGGACTATTGTCACTGATGCTTCACATCAGGACTGTTGTGACTGATACTCCACACCAAGACTGTTGTGATTGATACTTCACACCAGGACTGTCACTGATGCTTCACATCAGCGATGTTGTGGCCCATGTGCCATACTTTACATCTGTCTGAATTAAACATTAGCCATCACCTTTCTCTCCATTTGTTCAGTATTTCAATATCCTTCCTTAGACTCTGCCTCCCATGCTGCACTGCTGTAAGTATCTTTCCATCAGCAAGGAGGCCAGCCCTGCTCTCTGTTCTCTCATATTTGTCTGATGAAGAGTACTGAACCCAGAACCCAAACCCTGTTGCACCCATATATTCAGTCTTCCTATTCCTGACATCATCCCTCTCATAACAACCATCTGTATACTCGT
Organism: Protopterus annectens; assembly: GCF_019279795.1. Classification (NCBI taxonomy): domain Eukaryota; kingdom Metazoa; phylum Chordata; order Ceratodontiformes; family Protopteridae; genus Protopterus; species Protopterus annectens. The sequence goes on from NC_056742.1 coordinate 394,414,210, forward strand.
CTTTCACCAAGCACTAGTTCAGTTCTTCAGCCTAGGTCCTAACCGCTGCCACTTCAGTATTCCTAGCAGCTGTCTAGGTCCTAACCACTGTCACTCCAGTATTCCTAGCAGCTGTCTAGGTCCTAACCACTGTCACTCCAGTATTCCTAGTAGCTGTCTATGCAGGAACCAAAGGTTTAGGTGAATTCTAGGGAGATCACTTCCATAGTAACTGCCTGTTATGTTGTCCTGTAATCCAGTCATAAACCTGGCAAAGAACTGACAAACATATTTTTCTGTTTATGAACCCATGTGGATGGCTGTCCTTGAATTTTTGCCTTAGGGGAAAGAAATCACTTTTTCCACAGGATTCTCTCCATGACTTTGTCTTCCACTGCTGTTAAGCTCTTAGGCCTCTAGGACACCTGCTTTTCCTGCTTTCTGATTGTACAAGTGGACCACATTCCCTGTCTTCTAGTCCTCAAGCACTTTTGCAATGGCTGGTTATCTGTTAAAGATGTCTGATAGGGTATCTGGTAGCACACTCACCAAATTCTTCAGGATACTTCTAGATAGCCCATCTGTTCCTAGTGTATTATTCTCAATAAGTAAAACCAGTTCCCTTTGCACCTCTCTATCCTAATGAGAGTTCACTGTTATTCCCAATCTTTCCTACTTTCTTTCCAGCATGGAATATTCCCCTTGCTTTCCTTTGTGTAGACTTTAGCAAAGTATTTATTGAAAACTCAGCTGTTCTCTTTTTGCTTTAGAAGGAATCCCTTGCAAATAGTTTGCTAATGTTACATTGAAAATAACGATCTCTTTAAATTGCCTTGCACAGTTTTGCAGAGTTTCTCCCCTCCCCTGTGCTGTGCAGTTGTGGAGTTAGTATAGTATATATAGGTTTTAGGGTGCAAGAAGCTTGCCTTCCACATGATGGTATAGGAGAGCTTGCCCTTGAAAAAAAAACATGTTTTCAATGTGTACAATGGACTCTAATTTTATTTAGCAGTTTCTGTTGGTTATGATCAACAGCACTAGTTTTCAAGTGACCATGATATAATCTTGAATAGCAGGAGCCATGAACTCTGCTTTTTACCAGTCTTCTGTGATCTCCCTCTGACACAGGTAGCCAGGTCAGACGACCACTTCCTGTACTTTGCTATGCACATAAAAAACTTTATTTTCCTTCTTGACCCTTTCTGAGAACTGTATTTTGGTTTGTGCATTTGCTATTCTTACCTAGTTTATTGTCTTTCTGCATGTCTCCTTGTTCTATGCATCTTTGAACCTCATATTTTCGTTTGTCTTTTGCCTTAATCATTAGCCTCACATTCTTGGGTAACTGATACATTCATCAGACATATCACTGAGTACAGTGTCCCCTTTGGTACGAGCCTAACCAGTCACATCCAGCAATTGGAATGTCTACAGAAGTTCCTCACTAAAAAAATACAGAGCATAAGTAACCTGTCTAATGCAGACCACCTCAAGGCCCTATCCCTGTATTCTGTCTCCTTCAGGCTGTTGAGGGGAGATCTACGCCTGGCATACAAGGCATTGTCAGACTCCACTCTGATGGACATCCTGCATATCTGCAAAACAAACAGCACCAGAATTATCCATTCTAAAGACTTAAACCTTGACTGTGATATAAATAGGACCTGCTGGAGAGAAAGGTATGTATCCCAAAGACTACCCTTTCTCTGGAATAGGCTCCCCATGTATGTAAAGCAGAGCTCATCCCTTATCCAATTCAAATGTAACTTGCACAATTGGATGGAGAACAGGAAATGTATCCCGGGTTTGGAACCTAAGTTTCTAATGGACACAGGCAGCCAGTAAAGGGTTCATCTCCTAGACCCCTACATGATGTTTCATCTCCAAAGCTCCTGCTTACACTTATCAAGGGTACCATAACTTGTCAGAGATTTGGGAATCATGGCTAGGCTTGAAAAGGCCCTTGTGGTCAATAGTCTAGTACACACCTATGAACCACATTGACTGCCTTCTCTGTTTACTTTTCAGCCTCTTCCTCAAACTCTTAACTACAGTTCTGAACAATTTGCCTCTACACCAAATCCTTGCCCATTTTGTGGAGTGCTCCATCCCTTCTCAAACCATATTTACTCATTCAGTTTATTTCCAGTCCCCTAACCTATGCTTCACCCTCTTCCCAGTGCATAAAATCCACTCTTCAACATTGTACACTATAGTCTTTGCCTCTTTATTCCTATTCTTTATTTTCCTGTTATAAATCACTCAATGGCAGAGTCACTAACGGATAATGACACCTTCACCAGAGAGGATGAAATAATGGTTAAGGAGTTTACCTTACAGACACAAGGTGCAGGGTTTGATTCTCACATGGGGTAATTGGCTAGACTTAAAATGGCCCACAAGGACAGTTAGCCTAGTACTAACCTATGAACTCAATAAAACAAAAACAAAGGCAAATCCACCAAGTAATAGTCCACGGTACAACATGAAAATTTGTAAAATTGATTGTAAGCGCTTTCATGCACTTCTCATAAGTGCACTTCTTCAGACCTGGTCTGAAGAAGTGCACTTATGAGAAGTGCATGAAAGCGCTTACAATAAATTTTACTAACCTATGAACCCATAACTATATTTGCTTTGGTTAGACTCACATCCAGAATTCTGTCTTTTCAACATTGTCTTCACCCAATTTGTTAAACCCTCTCAATACCATGACATCTAAACATTTGCATGCCCTCACTACCCTGGAGATTCAGATGTCCCATGAATATAGCCATCTTTCTCCAAAGACACTCCTTTTTTCTCTCCTTCAGTCTTTCATTCTCCTCTTTTGATGTTCCTGAGGGGTGATAAGTTATACTCTCTTGTCTGTCTTACCACCATGGTGCTTACATTAAGTTATATCCTGTCTGGTCCCTTTCTTCCTTCATGGTGTGGTATTCCTTCTCCCCAGTGATGTCACTTTTGAGGTCCTCCTTTTTGTAGATCACTACTCTTCATACCATCTTTCACTGTCATTACTGAACAATGTTTACACAGACATGTCCATGTTTCACATCTTTATCACTGAACCTTGTTTGAAAAAACAGCTATATTAATTCTCTACTCCTGCACCCCTGTTTGCAACTTTCCTCTCTTCCTACCATGAGTCCTTAAATTGCATAGTAGTAGTACTCAGCCATAATTCTGGTCACCATGGCTCCACAGCAATATTCTGTGCCTGTTTTTTCTTCTCTATACTGCCTCTCTTTGGTTTCTGCAACAGCCCTAATATTTCATCCTTCACCACGCTATTCTTCCCATGCTTCCCCTGATATCGTTAGCAAATCAGTCAGTCACCACTAACAATATCTCTGTTCCTTAGTCCCTGCTGCACTGTGTTGTACATTTGAGTCACAATATTAAAGTTTCAGGCTGTTTCCCTCCTTTCTCTCATCTCAGTGAGTGGCCCTCCCTGCTTGCTTCCCTTCAGTTGTTCCTTCCGACTTGACTCCCACCTGATGACCACTGATTCAGCCACCCATTCATCATTCCTCAGCAGTGACTGCACCTTGTCCTCTCCTTGGCTGTCCTCATTGTTCTCTTGTTTCTAGTCCCTCTCCATGGCTGTCCTCGTTGTTCTCTCGTTTCTAGTCCCTCTCCATGGCTGTCCTCATTGTTCTCTCATTTCTAGTCACTCTGCATGGCTTCCTAATTGTTCTCTCATTTCTAGTCTCTCTCCATGGCTGTCCTCATTGTTCTCTCATTTCTAGTCACTCTGCATGGCTTCCTCATTGTTCTCTCATTTCTAGTCACTCTCCATGGCTTCCTCGTTGTTCTCTCATTTCTAGTCACTCTCCATGGCTGTCCTCATTGTTCTCTCATTTCTAGTCCTTCTCTGTGGCTGTCCTTATTGTTCTCTCGTTTCTAGTCCCTCTCCTTGGCTGTCCTCATTGTTCTCTCATTTCTAGTTGATGCTGCTCCTTCTCTATTTGCATCTTTCCTCTCCTTGGCTTCCTCGTTGTTTTCTCGTTTCTAGTCCCTCTCAGTGGCTGTCCTCATTGTTTTCTCATTTCTAGCCCTTCTCCATGGCTGTCCTCATTGTTCTCTCATTTCTAGTCCCTCTCCGTAGTTGTCCTCATTGTTCTCTCATTTCTAGTTCTTCTCCATGGCTGTCCTCATTGTTCTCTCATTTCTAGTCACTCTCAATGGCTTCCTCATTGTTCTCTCATTTCTAGTCCCTCTCCGTGGCTGTCCTCATTGTTCTCTAGTTTCTAGTCCTTCTCCATGGCTGTCCTCGTTGTTCTCTCATTTCTAGTCACTCTCAATGGCTTCCTCATTGTTCTCTCATTTCTAGTCCCTCTCTGTGACTGTCCTCATTGTTCTCTCGTTTCTAGTCCCTCTCCTTGGCTTCCTCATTGTTCTCTCATTTCTAATCCCTCTCTGTGACTGTCCTCATTGTTCTCTCCTTTCTAGTCCCTCTCCTTGGCTGTCCTCGTTGTTCTCTCATTTCTAGTCCTTCTCCATGGCTGTCCTCATTGTTCTCTCATTTCTAGTCACTCTCCTTGGCTGTCCTCGTTGTTCTCTCATTTCTAGTCCCTCTCCTTGGCTTCCTCGTTGTTCTCTCATTTCTAGTCCCTCTCCTTGGCTGTCCTCGTTGTTCTCTCATTTCTAGTCCTTCTCCATGGCTGTCCTCATTGTTCTCTCATTTCTAGTCCCTCTCCTTGGCTTCCTCATTGTTCTCTCATTTCTAGTCCCTCTCCTTGGCTGTCCTCGTTGTTCTCTCATTTCTAGTCCCTCTCCTTGGCTGTCCTCGTTGTTCTCTCATTTCTAGTCCCTCTCCTTGGCTTCCTCGTTGTTCTCTCATTTCTAGTCCCTCTCCTTGGCTGTCCTTGTTGTTCTCTCATTTCTAGTCCTTCTCCATGGCTGTCCTCATTGTTCTCTCATTTCTAGTCCCTCTCCTTGGCTTCCTCGTTGTTCTCTCATTTCTAGTCCCTCTCCTTGGCTGTCCTCATTGTTCTCTCATTTCTAGTCCCTCTTCGTGGCTGTCCTCGTTGTTCTCTCATTTCTAGTCACTCTCCTTGGCTTCCTTGTTGTTCTCTCATTTCTAGTCCCTCTCCATGGCTGTCCTCATTGTTCTCTCATTTCTAGTCACTCTCCTTGGCTGTCCTTGTTGTTCTCTCATTTCTAGTCCCTCTCCATAGCTTCCTCGTTGTTCTCTCATTTCTAGTTGATGCTGCTCCTTCTCTATTTGCATCTTTCCATGCTTCCTGTCTGCTTCCTATCCTCCTACTTCCTTGAGCTGCCTTTCTTTGCACTGCTACAGTTGCGCCTGCTCCTCTGTTTACCTATGTCCATGTTATCCTCTTCCTTTTCCCACCCCATGTTGTTTCATGTTGTCCTTCTGCTCCAGTGCCTGTCTCTTTTCACTTGACCACTGTTATCTCTACCTCCCACATTCTCCCTTGAAACTTACTCATTCTTGTCTGGACTACTGTCCACTGCCACTCTACAGCTCCTTGTGCCAGTCCCTTGTCATACATCCTGAGAACCTTATTTACTTGTCCCCACACTCTATCTTCCAGCCTGCACTACACTGCATCCTCCCCCTTCCTCTAACTTACTTCTACTTCCCTTCTTGAATATCTTTTTTCTTCTAAAAGTGTTACACTACCTAGCCAAGCATTAACAAAGGCTAGACAGATTAACAGAAAGTTAGATAGTAGTTAGTTAACTCATAACCTTTCTTTAAAATGATTTGGACCCTGTGCAGCAGACCATCAACTGCCACTGATGATTCTCCTCAATATCGGATACTTGCAGTTTCCTGACCGTCCACCTATAACCTAATCCAGATTGAGGCATCCCACTACAGCATCAGACTTGTGGGCACAGGCATTTTTTTTTATTTATATGCACTATCCATTTTCCTACTTCCAATACTCTGTTATGTCTGTAATGGACTAGAATTTCTGCTGCCATATGTAAGCATGGAATGCCTTCCTCTGTATCACAATCAAGGCTGCCATCCAGACTTATAACCTATGTCCTCCTTCTGAAATAGGTGAGCCTAGAAAACACTGCTGCCTTTCCTATCTCCCTGAGTTGTCTCTTTAAGTGCAGAGAATGCTAGTGAAACCCAGGTGACCTTTAGCAGTCATCAGTGCCCCCTTCCTTATGTACCACAGGGCCAACAACAATTAACTCCTCATCTACTTTAAGGCATTACTGACCCCCAAATAATGAAATGTAAGGGGCAACAATTTTTGTTTTTGAAATGAGGTGTCCTACATAAACTCCTCTCTACTATGCAGATTTTTAAGTAGCAGGTGACCAATTAACCTGACCTACATATCCCTATACAACACACACACACACACACACACACACACACACACACACACACACACACACACACACACACACACACACACACACACTCACACTCACACTCACACAGAAAATAAGGTTACTTCTTGCCATAAACTGCAATTCAGAAGTTAAGACATGAGACTTAAAAATAAGGATGAAAAAATATGATAAAAGCAAACAATTTACACTACAAATAAACAAATATTACTTGTTATTTATTACTTCAAATGTTTATTTCAAATGTTAAAGAAGTAAAAACAAAAATAAGCACATGGGAAACAAATATATTTAATAACTCATTATATATTCCTTCAAATGTGCAACAAAATCATATAAGTCTGTTTAGCTGTATACACACTGCTCTGCCTTCATCCGTCCTCTCCTGCTCAGTGGGACTAACACAAGTTAGGTCCTGGCTGGTTTTGGGAAGGACACTCACATGCTGCGTAGGAAGTGCTGTCTGAGTGGGACCTTCAGCCTAGTGGGAGCTGCCTGCTAGCTGCCCCCTGCAGCTTTCCAAACTAAAGTCTCTGTTGTTTATACCTGCAGCTTGAGCACCACTAGGAACTCTGCAATCAGGCACAAAAATGAAGTCATAAAAAAGAGAAAGCTCTCAGATATGTTGCGGGCAGTAGTGAGAACTGCTTGTGGCTCCATTTAAGCCACAGATGTTTTCTGCTGGCTTCATTCTGCTGCTACTAGATGAACCTACTACCATTCCTTTGGTGACCCTCATCTGCTGCTCAGGGGTTATATGACAGAAATATGAACTATAACATATAGTCACTCTGCCACAGCACTTTTAGCAGGATCTTAATGTATCTTTTTATGCCCACAGTTCTGTGGCATAAGACTTCCATATCAGCCACTGAAGCACTGTTTGGGCATAGATTTTACTGCAGTGATATTAAATGTCTCGTAGCCACATATGGTAGGGCAATTTCTGCTTTGGCTATCTTCTGTGACACAGCTGGCATTATATGGGCATGATGCACCTTTAAAATGAATAAGCACTGTAGATCAGAGTGCGCTGTGTCTTTAAGAAGCATGTCAAAGACTGAGCGTGCATGTATAAATGTCAGGCACATGCCATTCCTAGTGCCATTTTGAGAGAGCAGCCAGGGAGTGAGCATGTATGATTACAGCAGCTAGTTTGTATACAGGTTACTTAAGTGAAGTCAGTAAACTTCTATCGTGATGTGTTTGTATAAAATAAAGCTGCTTGAACAGAACCCACAAAGACTCTTCTATTGTGCCCAAAGTAGGAGAATGACATGGTGTCAGAACCGGGATCACAGAGAATAATCTTCTGAGCCATGAGGTGCAGAGATGACAGTGAAGGTAAACTAAAAGAAATAAACACGAAAAAGGGACAGAAAAGAATCAAAGGTAATGAGAATTTGCACGAGCTACTTATTCTATAAAAAGGACAAAACGGGGCATTACAAGAGCGCAAGCCATTATTAAACAAGTGGGAGCCACAAAAGGTTTTTAACTAAGGGAAATTTTTAAAGTAAAGATATTTGGCGAAGCGATTAACACAAAAGCAAAATCAGCATGCTTAAAGCAAAACGAGTATGTTTAAGGCAAAACGGGTGGGTTTAGAGTAAAACAAACACAAGAAACGTACAATGGGCATGATTAAACAAGCAAAATGAATATAATAAGAAACAAAAAAGGGGCACATTAAGTATAAATAAAGTAAAGGAACTTGTTGTTTTGGAAAAGTGCTGTGTTTTAGGCATTACAATGACTTTGTACTGTATCAAAGGCATAACTAAAGTTATTCGAAGTATCTCAAAGTGTGTAAAAGTGCTTACGGTGTGTGCTTTTTACTGTGTCTGTATTCCAAAGAGTTATATGTGTGCAAAGTGCAACTATTTTGTGAAGTGCAGTCAAAGTATAGCCATTTCGAGAAGTTTCTTGCGCTGGGTGTGTCTATTCGCAAAGTGCCACCATTAAAGAGAATTGCCTAGAAAGGTACCATCATTTTGCGGAAATTTCAGTGTGTTGTGTACAGTTTATTTGCAAAGTGCAATTACTTCGAAATGCTATTGACTCTGAGCTTCTCTTGTCCAGTTCATTCGCATCATGCAGTTATTTGAAGTGTTTCTTAAAATTATGTTAAATTACTTTTGCAATACGATAATTTCAAGAGTATTACAGTGCCCTAGAAACTTATTTCGCAAAGTCCAGTTACATAGAGGCTTGCTTTGAGCAGTTATTTGATATGTTTCTTACATTGCTCAGATGTGATTTCATGCAATACAGTAATTTTGAGAGGATTACAGTGCCTGAGAGAAACATATTTTGTAAAGTTCAGTAATAGAGAGTCTCGTGGTATTGGGCAAAGTTACAAGTTCTGGCATAAAATTCTGGCATATGTGTATGTGTATGTGTATGTGTTCGTGCTTATTTGCAAAACCCTTCACTGGTATGTGTTAATATGGCAGATGGATTTCAAAAGCCCTTACTTCTTGTATTTGATCAAAATATTGCAGAGAACTGGAAAATATTTGAGCAAGAGTACGATATTTTTTATATAAACAGCTTATTCAGATAAAGATGCACTTACCACGGCATTCATTTTGCTAAACCTAGCTGGGTCAGAGGCCATAGAAAGAGAGCGTTCATTTGTGTATGCACCAGCAGTATATGAAGAAGTTGAAAACTGGCATATTGTTGTACAGGCTGAATCAAGGGAAGACCCCGAGTATTTGAAATGCAAGTTCAGAGAAATGTGTAACCCCCAGACAAATATTACATTAAAGAGGCATTTGTTTTACATGAGAGATCAGAAACCAGGGGAAACTTTTGCAGCTTATATAACTGACCTGAGAAATAAAGCTAAGACATGTCAGTTTGATGACTTAAAAGATGAGCGGTATTAATAATGTTGCTGTGAGAAAGATCTTGCTTCGTGACAGTGATTTAACATTGAGTAAAGCCATAGAGATTTGTCAAATCCATGAAGTGACAGAGAAACACACAAGTATACTTGCGAGTGACAAGAGCATGGTTTCAACAGGCTCCAGAGCAAGTGTAGATAGCATGCAACACCACATGGCAAACAGAAGCAAGGCTAAGCACATGGCAGCCACAGTTTCTGCTTACTCACCAAGGAAACTACATAGTTTTCCAGCAAGTTCTAAGACTAGTTCAGGTCAAAGGAGCACATCCTTGAGTGCAGTACAAACACAAATCAGCAAAATTCAAGCCCAGCTTTATTGTTAACTGTCACAATTGTGGTGCAAATCATGAGTCTAAGAGAGAGAAATGCTTAGCATTTGGTCAGCAATGTCACAAGTGTAAAAAATGGAACTATTTCCAAAAAGCTTGCAAATCAAGTAAGCCTCACACAGTTGTAAAGAAAGGTCACACAAACATCAAGTTGATCAAGTAGAGCAGCAGCAGTCAGCTTTCTATGTGGATGGTGTATCAGTGCTTGGTGAAAGAGTTGATGCAGTGAATTTATTGACAAAGAACGAAGTGTGCTGTACTGTCCGGATAAAAGGAAAATTCACAGAGCTTAAAGTAGACACGGTTTAAAAGTGTAATGTGATATCAGCAGACACATTTGCTAAAGTGAGAATGAATGAACAACTAAATGTGGCCAGTAGTGCAAAACTTGTTGCCTATGGAGGTGAAGAAATTCAAACCAAAGGCTCAGTAATGCTTTCATGTTATTTGGCCAAGAACTGTTACAGCTTGTGATTCTATGTAGTTCGAAGACCAGTACAGTTTTTATTGGGTCTCAAAGATAGTTTGAGAATGAATCTGTTTTCTTTTACCAAAGAAGTTCATCACATAAGTGCATCTCCTAGTTCTAATTTTTCTGAAGCCATTTTCTCAGAATATGCTGATGTTTTCGATGACAAGTTGGGCAAACTTCCATTTGTGCATTCCATGAAGTTAAACCCAAAGGTCAGTCCAGTAGTCAGACCAGGAAGAAGAGTTCTGATAGCTATGCAAGATAAAGTTAAGGCTCAGTTGGATAAAATGGTAGAGTAAGGTGTAATTTCTCCAAATACAGAACCAACTGAATGGGTGTAGTCTATGGTAGTAATTCACAAAAAAGGCTCAGACAAAATCAGAATATGTATTGACCCACAAGGTTTGAACAAATCATTGAAAAGACCATATCATCCAATGTGCACAGTCGAAGAGGTTGTAGCCCTAATATTGAATACCACTGTTTTTTTTTTCTGTCTTAGATGCAAAAAGTTCATTTTGGCAAGTGATGCTTGATTGCAAATCTTCATTACTAACCACTTTTGGTACTCTGTTTGGCAGATACAGATTTCTAAGGATGCCATTTGGAATAAATTCGGCAAGTAAAGTCTGTCAGCATGAAATGGAGCAAATTTTTGGGGGTTATTCTATGCCATAATATTTGATGATTTATCGGTTGGAGGAAATGGTGAAGCAGAGCATGACAGAAACCTAAAGAGACTTCTAGACAGAGCACGTGAAGTAAACTTGAAGCTCAATCCTCTGAAGTACAAATTCAAACTTCCAGAAGATACATATGTAGGTCATTTATTTACCAGTACTGGCTTGAGACCAGACCCGACCAAGCAAGCAGCCATTCTTGAGATGTCAGCACCAGACAATGTTCAAGCTCTACACCGTTTCCTAGACATGGTCAACTATTTAGTCAAGTTTATTCCAGACTTCAGTGAGTTGATTGACAGCACCTTTAAGAGAGCTAACATACAAAATGTTTCATGGTTAGAACAGCACCAGAAGGCATTTGAAGACCTCAAGCAGAAAATTGCAACCCCACCTACATTATGCTACTACAATGTGAACAAACCAGTTACTCTTTTCTGTGATGCTTGAAAACTTGGTCTTGGTGCAGTCGTACTTCAAGAGGGCAGACCATTAGCCTATGCAACTAGAACACTTACCCAAACTGAGATGCAGTATGCTCAAACTGGGAAAGAACTTTTGGCAATAGTATTTGCATGTTCTGAATTTCATGATTACGTATATTTATGGTCGAGCTATTCAGATTGAAACTGACTACCAACCTCTAGTCACTATTTTAAAGAAGCATATTCATTCAGCTCCAGTGGGATTACAAAGAATGATGCTCAAATTGCAAAAGTAGAACTTCAAAATGGTCTCTATAAAAGGCAAACTGCTCTATCTGGCTGTCTTATCCAGATCGTCCAGAAATACAACGGAACAGCTTGACACAGAGAATTTTGACTTTGATGTGATGGCAGTGCGCAATTTTTCTACCACAAGGCTAGGTGAGTTAAGAGACCACAGAAAAATTGATCCAATTTTGCAAAAGCTCAATCACTACATTAATGCTGGATGGCCGTCAAAGCAATGTAGTGCATCACCTGAAGTGTAAACCTATTTTCCTTACAGAGATGAAATGTTGATGGAAGATGCCATTATTTTCAAAGGTCCTAAAGTTGTTGTTCCTGCTTCCTTATAACATGAATATATTCGGATTTTGCATCGTGGTCACCCAAAGTCGTGTCGCCCATATTGGGATCGACAATATAAAGGTAAACCGTTTCAAATACTTCTAAGATCGAACATTTTGAAGAGACAGCTCCAGTTGCTAAGTCCAATTCCCAGTTTTATGTCACATGATATGCATGAATATCCAGGCCCAGAGTGAAATATGCAGCAACTTAGACTTAACTGTGTATATATGTATTTAATCTTGTATAAATGCATGATACAGTAATGTCTGTGATATCTGCATGCTAACTAGACCCATAACATTGCATGTTTCATTTAAAGAGGGAGGATGTAGATCAGAGTTCATGTGCTGTGCGCTGTGTCTTTAAGAAGCATGTCAAAGACTGAGCATGCACGTACGAATGTCAGGCATGTGCCATTCCTTATGCCATTTTGAGAGTGCAGCCAGGGACTGAGCATGTATGATTACAGCAGTTAGTTTGTATATAAGTTACTTAAGTTAAGTCAGTAAACTTCTATCTTGATGTGTTTGTATAAAATAAAGCTGGTTGAACAGAACCCACGAAGACTCTTCTATTTTGAGCAGCCAAGTGCTCCGGATTGCACGGAATCTTCCGCATCTGCGATTGAATTAGCCCACTGTTCCGCCATTCCGCATTGTACAGTGAATGCTCCGCTCTGTGCTTTTTGACTGGATCTTATGTCGCAATTATAGCCAATCAGCACTATAAGAGCCAGTCAAGTAACTGCTCCAAAGGTAAAGGAAGCCAATCAGGAGAAACAAAATGCGGCAAATCTCGTACAGCTACTAGCTTTTTGCACCATGCAGAAAGCTACTATACTAACAGGTTTCACATCACTGTGCATTTTATAAAGAATAAGAACCAGGGAACACCTACGTGTGGCACTATTCACAGACTGAAATCTTCTTTGTTTTACCAGAAAATCACAAGTTGTAAGAGGGTAAGGGCAGCCGTGTCAAGCAAAATCAGGTATTTTCTGCAAATTTTGATGGTGGAGGTTGCATTAGAGGAGTGTAGGGTAAATGTATTGAACTGTTTCAATGCTGCAGATTTTAAAACCAGAATGTTTTGTAAAAATGAATGTTTTTTTTTCTTATGTAAAGCTTCTTTATTGGTCTTGAGCAAAATTATGCATTCCTGTGGCCCAATCTGCTTAATTGGTCTTGTGCTTGTTTACCTTCCAGATAGTCCTGTTGAGTGGGTGATAGCCCTTAATAGACTACTAAAACAACGACAAATAATTATTTTGAACTGCTAAAAAATAGCTAAACTTCAATTTAGAACTAAAGTAAAAATTCACCTACAAGACAGCCCATTCATGCATAAAGCTCTGAAAAGCATATCAGTAGACATCTTATATATGAAGCACCAATCACAAAGAAAAGGGAACAGGTAATTTGAGTTTTGTGTTCCCTAACTTACAGTTCCATATTTTTTTTTCTTTTGGCTCCAGTACTCCTTCAACCATTAAGCTCTCCCCTACCACCCTACTATTTTTCAAGGAGGGCAAGCCCCATTTACCCCCAAAACTCCTTACTTATATATACTAAATCACCTGTCGCACAAACATGTTGAAAAGGAACACAGCAAGGATGGACTTCCTGTGACAAATACCAGTTGGTTAGTTGCAGCTTATCCAGTTATGATCAATGTGTTGCAACCTTGCCAACTGTATTACCTGACTACTAGTAAAATAACCATGACACCCCCAAAGTATACACCCTTTCTCTCCAGTACTGACCATTGTCTGTGTGTATAGGGATTTGCTCATGCATTTGAGTTTCAGACTTCAATAATTCACATTCTGTTATTCTGTCAATGCTCAAACTAATGGTAGCAGTATTTTTAAATTTTCCTAATTCTTTATTTGTCCCTAATTCTTGTCCTTGACTGGTTGAGTTAATGGATTTAGTTGGAAGAAAATGTGGAGGGGCTGGAAAACCAGGTGCTGAAGATTATTTTTTTAAATAGTTGCACTTGAATACTGTTATGTAGCTATTTGCTACTAAGTATATTACATTTTATCAACAGTTTCTGCTGACTTTGTATCATAGCTATGGTCTGCGCATGAGTAACAGGTTTGGCAATACAAGATTGTGCTAATTTTATGAAGTTAAAGTACAACTTGTTAAATGTTGCCCCTGAAATGGTGGTTAGCTTTAAAGTCTGAGATTGTTTCTTTGACAAAAAGCTTTTTAAAATAGAATATAGGGTACTACTCAGCCATAGGATAGAGTTGTGAATGGGGGTGTTGTCATTAAATCTTTGTGGAGAGAGATATGGGATGGAATTGAGTTTGCAAGAGTAGTAATAGTTTCTAATAGAAAGTTTCTGCAGGAAGATGTAAATGCAGCTTTTTTGGGGGGCTCAGTGGCTGAGTTAAAGGTCATGTGCTTTTGTGTCTGTGATCTGTTCAGTTAGCGATTTTACTGTTTTATAGAAGCATTTAGGAGAGGATGACTGCCTATTTTCTTTTATGTAGATGAGCTTAGCAGAATTAATTGCAGTTTTGTTTTTTTCCTGAGACCGAGAAATATTAGATGCAAGGTTTCATTGAATTGTTTCCATTGTCGCCATGCCCTGTCTTTGTTCCATAAATGTTAGTCTCATTTGTGGATCGCTCTGTTGAGTCTTTCTGCTATCACGGTGGATTTCCAAAGATGTGCATTGCTATCAGAAAGTGTTGGGAGGAGGTCGTCCACTGACATTCTATCAGGGCCTCCCGACAAAGGGGGTAAGACCTGGTTCCTCCTTGTTTGTTTATGTACCACATATACAGAGTGTACATGACTTTTATTTGCATGTAATTCTGGAAAGTACAGAGGGCTGTCAGCACAAAATAGTAGAAAGAGGACAGTATTTTGAAGGTGGCATTCACATTCCTATATATTTTGGTTGAATGCCCATGGCCATGGTCATGGTACGCTTTTCGCGCAGTGCGAAAATAGGGGTGTTTCACATTTTGTCCATTTGTCACACATTGCAATGGTCTGTGTTCCACATTGACCTCTTAGCAGGCTGAGACCTGTGCTTCTATTGTGTCCAAAGTAGGAGAGTGACAAGCACCTTCATCCATCAAGTAGACACATGGAATGATGAGCAAAAACAATTAAACAGTGGTACTACTGCTAAAATGCAGTATGGCCACTTCTTCACTTCAAAACAGTACAAGCCACGATGTAGGGAATATGCAAAGGAAGACACATTGCAGAGTTTTCTTTATACACAATTTGTGATGGAAGCATTTTTCCATTTACTGCAATGGAAATCTAAGATTTGAGGTTTTGTCTTTCAGCCCAGTTAAGAGTCCGTGCTTGATTACTTTTTCTTTTGTGTCCATGAATCTACAAACGAAAATTGAGTACAATTTCTTCTGTGCATCTTTCAGAAACATTATCTGCTTCTCAGAAGGAGTAACCATTGTTTATATGTAAGCAATGCAGTCCAGACTAGGGCGGCATCAAATTCAGAAGGTACAACCTCTGGGCACACTATCTGTTATTGTCTACAGTATATCTAAATACCCACATTGTCATTAATTGACACACTGGATTTAGAAGCCTGCTCCCAGCCTTCTATTTTTTTAACAGATTACTGTAGATTCTGTATGCATTGTATAATGCATATTTTTGTTGTTGTTGCTCTTTAAGCTTCAGTAGCAGTGGTAGATACCTTTATTACTTTTTTGAGAGAAGGGCTAGAGGGCTTGTAGCAAAATTATGCTTTCTTTTGAGCAGTGCTGAGAAATATGGTCTTGATTTTTATGATGGCATTTTTGTACTGAAGTGTAGCAGTTCTACTGCAAAAAAAAATCTTCTTTTCAGTTACAAACAAAAGATCATATTTTTGGCAGGCAGAGAACTTCCACTATAAAGCTCTGTCTCTGTGTCAACAGTAATAATAATAATAATAATAATAATAATAATAATAATAATAATAACATAGAAATAAAATGGACATAGCTAATGTTTGTGCCCATCTCAAAAGTTATATTTTATTCCTGTCTTCAGCCAGCTTAAATAAAGCTCATTGCCTGGACCACTGCTTGACTGAGAGGCTTGAAAGCTGCAGGTTCACATTATCAGGGTTCCTACTTGTGGGATCATACAACTTCTAGACTACAGACAAATAATTGCTTAGTATACCATTGTCTCTCAGGAATGGGTTCTTGCTCAGAAGGGCTAATGCTTGTGATGTACTTATAATTCCACTTCGCTGAGCACTTTAGAAATGCACTTTGTAAAACTAATGCACAAGGTAATGTGCAAAGCAGAAGCAGGCTATACATGCAAATAAAATTACATGTGCATTAATTTAATACTTAGAGACAGGAAATACAAAAGGAGTCTGCAAATTCCCTGTTGAATATGGTTGGCAGTTTGTGATGTTTGTAACCTGACATACATCACACAGCTTTCCTTTTTTTAACTGCATAATATAAAATGTGAGCTTGTGAACAGTATCATCACAAACAGATTACTTGGTAACAACTGAGATACTGTGTTATAGTATTGTCTGTATTCAAATTAGTACAATCTCTTGTGTACATCTTTCAGAAACAGCATGTATTGCACAAGTTAGAAGATGTCTGTAACTGATTCAGTTTTTCGGTGTAACACAGATTGGTATGCACTTTGTTTCCAGATATGACTGTGCATCTGAAATCTGCCTGTTGTTGTCATTATCTTTGTTGCTGTTGTAGGGTGGCACTAAGATACTAAAATTAGTGTGAATACAATTTAACGCGTGGAGACAGGTACGATCATTAATTTGAAGATGTGACTTCATTATGGAAATTTGGCCACATTGGTTCCTCTGGACATGTCAAGTCATTTGGCACGTTAGACACAAGAACACCGGGAAGGTAGCATTCCTTTTTAAATCTAAGCTAAACTGGGTCCATGTTCCAAGTGGAATCATCAACATCTGGGGCCGGAATGAAATGCAGGTTTCTTCTCATTTATCACCCACCAAAGAAACAAGGAACATGGGGTACTTATCAATGAGTTCTTAGATTCATGCATCAGCTCAGTGTTGATTCACCCCAAATGGTTGATGTTGAGTGACTTCAAAATGTGAGTCAACAATGATGTCATAGCTTTTGTTAAATATTTTGTAGCTGCTATGAAAGATGTTGGACTCATTCAAGTTGTTATCTCAGCCACACTAAAGCATGGTTATTGACTGGACTTAATGTTCTAACTTAGAGTGCTCACCTCAGGCCAAGATATAGAAACAGCCTCGCAGACTGACTATTACTTGATCTATTTCAGTATTCTGATGCTGAGCTGGTTGCAGTTAGGAACTTGTCTAACATCACAAGTGCTCGGTTTTCTCATGTACACAAACATCATGTCTTAAACCACATTGTGGGTGATCCAGACCTACTGGTTCCCAAGTGTAATAGCTCTGTGACTGCAGCTGTCAATCAGATTACACCTGTAACTCCATGCCCTGTAGGATGACATAATGGTTAATGTGTTTACCTTAAGACACAAGTGCAGGGTTTGATTCTCACATGGGGTAACCAGCTACACTTCAAATGGCCCAAAAAGGGCAGTTAGCCTAGTACTAATCTATGAACCTATGAACCTATCAGGGAATGGTGTACTATGATGGCAAACTCCACAGAGCATCTTGAAGGATGGAGCACTGATGGAGGTGTACCCACCTTCTGAAGCAGAAACTGGTACCTGACTTATACTGTTCTAAGTACCAGCCTGGGATCTCCCTTAAGAAGGCATGCTATTGGTATAAAGAGATCTCATTCACTAGGAATTGCCTGTCTGTGCACTCTTGAGTTGTTGAGAGACTGTGCAGTCCAAGCTATAAACCAATTTGCTTTTCCTGTCCTAACGTACAGTTTTGGAGTGAGTGACTGGCCTCAAAAGGTGTTGGATCAGTTGGACAGGTAAACAGGATCTTATCAAATGATTTATAAAAATCAGTGTATATGATGTAAAATCAACCTAAGGGAAATGTTCAATGATCTGGACCTAGTTCAACTCAGGAGAGGTTATATAAAAAGAGTATTATTAATCCTCAGTTGCATCCAATGATTAGCAACTTTGGAACACTAGTTGAGAATGAAATCAAAGGCCTTTTGAACACCAAAAGATGGTAGATTTTGTAGAGATTTTGTTGAGAAACCTAAGTAGCAATAACAATATAGCCTAGTATGAACCTATGACCCTATCATGAAACCCAATAAGGGGGGAGGGGTAGTAATAATGGAACACCTAGATTACTGTGGAAAGATGCTTGACTTATTGAACTCAGGGAAAAGGTATTCCCAGGTATCCAAGGGTGAAATTGATGTGGCCTGTAGGCAAACTGACTGGGTACTGGAAGACAACTTACTTCAAGGAGCAATAGACAAACAACTGTTTAATTTCTTGTGGGTGGATAAACCAGTCATACCAGGGATATTTGGGATACCAAAGACCGACAGAGATGCATACAATCCACCTCTCAGACCTATTGTTGCATCAGGTAGCTCAAAAACCCAGCCTTTAGCTATATTTGTGGATACCAAATTAAAGCCCTTTTACAATCTAGTCGATCATATTTTGATCGACTCATGGGACTTTTTATATAAGGTTGGTAAATTAGCATACAAGGATAGCATGGTATTTGTTACCATAGATGTCAGGGACCTGTTCTCCGTTATTCCTCAAACTATTGGTTTAGAATGGTTTAAATACATACTTACTGAGTTGGGATTCTTAACAGCTTCTGATTTTAGGCTAGTTATGGAAAACATGGAAATTGTGTTAAAAAACAACTTCCTTTTTTTCCAAGGTGAATATTATAAATAACTAGATGGTGTTGCCATGGGAGCCTCATGTGCCCCAGTGTATGTGAACCTCATAATGCTGTATTGGGAAAAACAATACATATTTACCTCTGGATATTATGCCCATATTAAGGGGTATTTTCGATTTTTGGATGATATAATATTATTTTGGGATGGACCACTTGGAGTTATAAACCAGTTCATGGACTATATTGAGAATACAACTGATTTTTTAAAATTCACCCACCAAGTAGGGAATACTAGTATTGATTATCTTGATGTCTGGATTACAAAGGACAGTGAAAGAAGATGTTTCACATCCAAGATATATTGTAAAAAAAATTTTTCTAACACTTACTTTCATTTTAAAAGTAATCATCCCTACCACCAGATGAAAAACATCATGAAAGGACAGATGGTTAGGGCAGTTCAAATGACTTCTCTTAGAGAAGATCTGTTTGAAGAGATCAAAACCATAAAAAGTTTCTTTATAGCAAAAGGGGTTACTCTCCTGACTTGATTAACACCATAAAAGATGAAGTGTGTGCTGGGTGGGGTGATAAATATATACCCCTGTTGAATTTTGAAATTAACACCCCAGATCTACCCCCCCTGGGGTGCCATCAGAGGATAAAAATAAAATACCAGAGGTGAGGAATTACAGCCGGAACAACAACAGTGGGGGTGACCATTTTTTGACTTACATATAATCAAGATACGATCCAAATTAAACAGACCATTTGTAAATATTGAGAGATGTTTAAAATTATGCTCAATAGCTTAAAAGTATTTATTTCCTCCATACAATTTAGTTTTTGGAAGGGTCAAATTTAAAAAGGCGTAACCACAAGGTAACCAACACTACTGGAGGGGCTAGAAGGAAAGTAGGAACCTTTGCATGTGGTCATTGTTCCCAATGCAGATTTATTGTCAACAAAAGTGAGCTTTCCATTCCAAGCCGCAGTCATGTTAACATAAATAAACTTATGCTAGCTAAGGGTTACTATAACTGTCAAACCAAGGGTGTGGTTTATTTGGTTTATTGCTTCCTATGTTATGCCTACTATACAGACAAAACTGAAAGAAGTCTGAAAAATAGGATCTACGAACACATCCATGATGTCTACAAGAAAAGGAAACTAATGCCTTATACAGACATGGTGTGTTATGTAACAATGCAGTTTAGATTTTGGGTTATTGAGCAAGTGAAACCTTCTGAATGGGGTGGGGGGGGGGCTGGGAGACCCGGTTAGAGCTTTGGGAGTTAATATGGCAACTCCAACTTGACGCCTGTACCAGTCCAGGGTTAAATGACCACCTCTGTTGTTCCTGCTTTAAAAATGAGAGCACTGGTGTAGGTGAAGGAACAGTAGAACTATTACATGCACTTTTTGTGCACTGTTTTTTCTTGTTAACACTAGGACACAAAATAACAAAATATTTAAACCTGTATTCATGAGTATACATATTTTCAAAGTGGTTGTTTTATGTAATTAAAAAATATGCACTTTAACTTTTAAAATTCTGTGATTTTCTATGGTTACTCAAGTTAATTGTTTGGCACTAGCATCCAATGAAATGGTTGATTTTAAATTTGTACCAACCCACTATGGGTATTTAAGAAAAGCAATGAGAAGATTATTTATTTTGAAGAAGTTTCATGTGGTGAAACAAAAAGCACTTCAATCAAATAAAGTTTTATTCAATTTGTATTGTTGCGAGCTGTGTGTTTCCTGTTATCCTGGTATCCTGCTGAGGGATAGACCTTCATTGGACTACTGCTGTTTCTGCCTGGCTGTTTTTTGGTTGCTAGTGCAGTTTTTGTTGATTCAGCCGTTCACTTTGCATTTTGAAAAATCAGTGTATACTAAAACATTATATTCCCTGTTCTGAAGGAGGTACGGGCCTCCTCAAAATTGATTACATGTATAGATCTGCAGTCATAGGACTGCATACATATCTGCCGACCTCACAAGACCAAAAGGTAGTGAAAGTTTTAAAACATGAGGAGAATAAGTCTATGATGACTTCCCAGCTTAGTTTAGCAGAAGCATATTGGCATCAAGCGAGAATGGAAACCAAACCAGAAGTAGATAAAAATCAGGCAGCAAATGAATGTACCAAAAAAATAAAAGAAAGAATATAAGGTGAAGGATCAGATTAGAAGGCAGGAAATGCATAAATATAGTTTCAAGTATAGAAAACTCCTGTAACAACATGTTGATTAGGATCTAATACAGGAGTGGTTAAGGATAGGTAAATTTAAACCAAAAGACAAACGGTTAATATTGGCGGCCCAAGATAGTGCAAATGTTGGTTTACAAAGTCCATTGAACATGTGGGAGAAACAGACAAATGTAGGCTTTGTAAACCAGAATTGGAAACAGTTGCACATCTTGTTGCTAGTTGTGATATACTAATGGCAGAACGACTGTGTACTGAAAGGCATAATAATGTGGCAAGACTGTTGCATTGGAGATTGTCTTATAATACTGAAGTAGTGGAAAAACACTGGAAACATGAGTGACAGAGCATTATAGAAAATGATGAAGTTTATATCATATTGGATCAACCATTACCAACAGTTCAAAAAACAGATGCGAGAAAACCAAGTATAGTAGTCCATAAAAAGAAGACAAAAGTAGCATTTGTCATTCAAATTGCTACACCCAGTGACTACAGTGTTTTAAGTACTGAGAGACACAAAGTCATAAAATACCAGGATTTGCAGGCAGAAATGAGGGCAATGTGTAAGAAGGATACCCAGACAGTCCCAGTAGTAGTAGGAGCAATGGGTATTATAAAAAAGAATTTACAATCATACTTAGATATGTTACCAATACATGTAACTCCATACGAATTGCAGGAAGAGTCAATATTGAGCACATTGCAGCTGCTGTGAAGAGCACTTCCGGTTAACATCAAAGATTGAAACAATATTAATTTTATGAACTTTAATCATACTTTAATCATTCACATCATGGTATTAGAAACCCAAAAGACTGGGAGAAATTAAAAAAAAAAAATAGGTGATCTCAAACTGCTGGTTCCCAAGTGTAATAGTTCTGTGACTGCAGCTGTCAATCTGATTACACCTGTAACTCCATGTCCTGTTCATGTTATGATCAGGGAATGGTGTACTATGATGGCAAACTCCGCAGAGTATCATGAAGGATGGAGCACTGATGGAGGTGTACCCACCTTCTGAAGCAGAAACTGGTACCTGACATACACTGTTCTAAGTACCAGCCTGGGATCTCCCTTAAGAAGGCATGCTATTGGTATAAAGAGATCTCATTCACTAGGAATTGCCTGTCTATGCACTCTTGAGTTGTTGAGAGACCGTGCAGCCCTGCCTGTCTATTCACTTGGTAGGGTTTTACCTCACATGAATGAGACCTGGTTTGTTCTTAACAGATAAAAAGGACTCCATTAGGACAGATGTGAACTTGGACATGCACAATAACCTTGCATTTGTCTACTAACATAACATGGTCTGCCTGATTGAATGAGTTTAGTGACCTTGATTTAAATAAGTCAGTTGCTCCCAAGTCTATAACCCCCAATGTAAGGATTAAACCTGGGCCCAATTTGGCTTACTAATGCCTTTCCAGGATGTCCTGGATCTTTACATCCTTAAAATTGTCTGACTCTCCCTGAAGACTCGTGTGCTCCAATGTATATTAAAAAAAGCACTGTGTGCACCAGTCCTCAATAATTTTGCTCTGGATCCATAAAGAATAAAGCATGCAAGTGGTTCTTAACTCTCAATAACTGCGGTATCTGCTTAAGCCCAGTGTTCAAGCTCTTCACAGCTTCTAACACTCTTTTACTTGATCGTGATCAATAACCTTTGAGTGACATGAGATCAAATGTATTATCCTGTAGTAGTAATCTTTCATCCCTCTGTCACATTTAATATGGCTGAATATCTAAACCTCTTAGAGTGCTTGAAGACATACTATGGACTCTCTGATATGGTCCTTAAGTGGTCTTCTGCCTCTACTTTTTCAGGGCACATTCATAGTGTTGTCTCTGAGGTTATTTTTTTTTCTCTGCTTAGCTTGTTAGCTGCAGTATCCTACAGGTCTTCATTCTGGGTTCTATACTTTTTATTATCTGTATGCTGAGGTTTGCAATTTCACAACTTTGCGGAAGATATAGTAGCAGAAAACCTGAACTTTTTTTCTCTTCTAAAAACCACACTGCAGTTTTAGCTTGCAGTTTACACGTATACATAAAATACAAGTTTAAGCAGAGTTTGACTTCTCTATTAAAATGAAATGAGCTTGAAATAAATCAATGCTAAATGTAATTTTGAAAGTTTTACAACACACTTTTTCCTAACGGAGGTGGATTTTTTTTTAATGAAGGCAGACATACTTAAATGTGTTGACTTACACAGAACAAACAAGGTTACTGTCATACGAGCTCCAAAGTAACATGATGAAGCTGTGCTCTTACCAGTGCAGTGAGAACTGGATATGTGCCTGAATACGAACTACGACTTATACAAAAGGTCTGAGCATTTGTTTGGAAGTGATGATCTAGGAATCATGAGACACTTTTATGTGAAAACAGGGTGATTAACTTGTTTGTCTTGTCAGTTATGAATTACATGTGCACTTTTATTTCTAAACAAGATAAGATGAAATATAAAGCATATTATTTGCATTGTCTACTGAGGTTGGAGGTTTTATTTTCTGCTTCCCTACATATGCCAATTTAATAAAATGTTTTATTGTTCAGCTAAAAGAAATTTTTCTGTCTGGTTATTAGAAAAAAGGTATTTCTTATGGATACCATTTCAATACTTAGGCCAGTAATCATAGTCATTTACACAAGTGTGCTTACTGCTTAGGCTTTCAAAGATATGTATGAATGAGCATAACTGAGCTGCAATTCCTAGATGCCATTTATGCCAATGTACTATGACCTCAAATATGCTTATGCAATCGTGCAAATAATGAGATGCGAATGAGGAGTGATGTAAATCTTCACGTGCTAATAAAGTATGTTTTTTATATTTGCGATTCTTAGTCAGACTTTCCTGCTTTTCTACCCTGGTCACAGATATGATGTTTAAAGGGAAGCATCACCAAATGTATCACAGTTACGGTCTGTGAAAATCCTATCAATTGCTATGAACTTTGCTATTTTGAAGTTGCTTTTTTTGGGTTGCCCAAAACTGCTTGTGCCCAGAGGTGCTCATCAGACAAGAAGGTGAAAATATAAACAAGGTATTACTCATTATAGTTTTGATAATTAGGAAATCCTTGATAGATTCAGAGTGGACAGGAACATTATAATGTTCTTTGTGGGCATGTTTGACCCCCATAGGGGCATTGGAGGAATACATGGACTTCCTATTCCTGTGGACATCAAAGTATGTATAGCCCTCACTATACTTGCTATGGGAACCTTCCAGAGACAGACTGTGGACATGACGGATATCTCACAGGGTTTCTGTCTTAAGGATATCACAGCAGTTCCTGGATGTACTTTTGGCATGTGTGGATCAGTACATCTATTTATTATTTTTTTTTATTTCCCAGTATTACCATAGAAGCAAGCAAAGGCTATGTGTGCCTTTTACAGACTGACACATTTCTCTTTGGTACTTACTACTCAGTGCAATAGATTGCACCCATGTGGCAATTAAGACCTCTCCTGGTCCACAGGGGGAGCAGTACCACAAGAGGAAGGGCTACTATTCCATCAATTGCCAGATAGTGTGTGATGCATGGGGGTACATCACCAAGTTCTCTGCCCAGCATCCTGGCAGTGTACACAATTCCCACTTCTGGCACACTAGCTCAGTCTGCAACCTCCCCCCATCCAAACCACCATTTCAACTAAAGAGAAAGCTGTATCAATGAAGCTAATTCACATTGGTTCAAATAAGCAATACATATATCCTATTGATAAGGCTAGGTGATATAAGCAGTTATACAGCTCCAGCCAAAGAAAGTAAATTACAGGCTTCTCTAAGGATTGTCAGTAGTCCTGTGAGCATTGACTGCCCCCCCCCCCACACACACACACACAGACACACTCTTCTTGAGGTGGCAAACCTACCACTGTAATCCATCATCTTCTTTCGGCTGTTCCCGTTAGGGGTCGCCACAGCAGATCACCTGTTTCCATTTCTTCCTGTCCTCTGCATCTTGCTCTGTCACACCAACCACCTGCATGTCCTCTCTCACCACATCCATAAACCTTATCTTAGGCCAAACCTACCACTGTAATCCAAGAGCTGTTAATCAACACTTTAAAGTACCATTTCTACTACTTAACAGTGTCTGTAGCAGCAGGCAATAAGAATGTAAGTTTATTTATTTTTTGTTATCCTGAATGTTGAATAAATGTGCTTGCTGTTTTTGCTCCAACATACTTAACTAGTACAAAAAAAGGTAAAAGTATCTGTTTTTGAATTTGTTTTGTGAGATTTTTTTAATTGAGGCACAAATGCCTTTATACATTAGACTTTTCCACTTCTGTTACTCTGATATCCATTGATTTGTTATACTGCAGCGTACCAATACCTCATTAAACAATAATTTGCAAGCATGATAAATCAGTGGTTCTGTTATGTAAAAACAATATTACTTTATATAAAACTGTTGCAGTTACAGAAACACTGCTTACAAGTGGATCATTACAAAAATATGGTCAACTATTAGGGGTGGCATTGTTTTAGATGCCAAAAATGGGGCATACTTACTGAAACTTGAAATTATACTAGACAAACCATGCCATCATCAAAAGAAAAAGGATTATTTTATTTTCTTACCATAATAAAGATTCTGGTATGCAATTTGTTTGTATACTACTTTATATGGTATTAATATGACAGCTTTCTATGACATTTAGAGAAAAGCCAGAAAATATATTTTAAAATATCAAGGCATTTGCCTCCCTTGATAGGACATAACTGCCCAAATCAGGACTGCTCTGCAGAAAGAGACAGATGGTTATTATCAATTAGATTGCATTCATACTGTTTCTCTTCTTCTCTGCAATGAAGGCAGTAGAAAACAGCTTCATAACACTCTTTTCCCCCTTTATAGAAGCTGCTGACCTACTGATATCCACAGGTATAATTGCCTGTGTAATTCTGTGTGCAGTATTTGGCAGGAAACAAAAAATTCAGATTTACCTGTATGTGTGCTATGTCATCCTGGCATAGACAAATTCCTCTACTAATGTATGTGAGAAGTTAAACTTAAAAAAGCAGGTGGGTAGCCTTACCCATACTCTGATTCCATGCAAGGAAATGAAAGTTTTAAAACATATAGGCAGGTTTCTGGTATCTAATCAATACTGAAACCGTACTGTAGAAAGGAAAGTAATCCAAGGACTGAGTTAAACTGTTGGAGTGGGTAGACTTCTCTTTTAAAGACTATAAAATTATGTCTCTTTCTTGTCATTTCAGTAGTTACTTAGTCTTTAATAATGGTATAAACACAGCTATGTACAACTATCTGCCCTCAGTTAACCCCCAACACTTGGAATAATTAAGTGACTTACTCAGAATCTCACTGCATGCAAGTGCTGGCTCTGGGAATCAAGCCACCATCTGTTGGCTATGACTCATTCTTAAGTCATATGATTGCCTTTCACCTAAAGAATCAGAAACAAAGTGAAAAATAATCATGGGCAAACATCCAGAATTGAGGATAACATTTAAGAACTGGAACCTTTCATTTGGAAAAATGACAGAACAAATTATTTCAATAAATATGCATTTTTCTGAAGAAAAAGTCTGCATCTGGCATTGGTCAATGAGTGTAATTCTCAGTGCTCTGTTACAAACTCACACATTTTACAAGGAAACATAATTATGAAACAAAATTTGAAACAATACCCCAAATTAGGTACAGTTGCTTGAATAGTGAAGACCCTAATGCACACCATCTGCCTGAAACTATCAGAATGGAGTAATCAACCTCCAGTTCTCTTTTAAAGGTAAATGCCTTGCAAGTCCAACATTGTGCCACCATGAGGGTAAAATTAAAATAGTGGCATGAAAGTTAAAGGATGGTATATCATACTGCAAAACAATAAACTATGCCAGGTAACAGACATTTAACAGTCTTCATTCTAGAACCTTTTCTGATATGCAGCACATGTCCAGCTGGGATTTCTTTTTTTAAGTTATTCTGTTTTCTTTCAACCCGCGGTGGTGGTGCTGCGGTAGCATTGTCGCCTCACAGTCAGACGCTGTCTGGTTCAATTCTCAGCTAGAGCGTCTTCTGCGTGGAGACATTCGTGAATAGGCGTACCTTCGTTGAAGGTTGTGCATCAGGGCTGGTAACTCGGCACGTAAAACTCAACTACCAATCATTAGCGAAACGGAGTTCTGCTGTGGCGACCCCTAACCGGGAAAAGCCGAAAGACACAACATTCTGTTTTCTTTCACTTCCCCCCACTATCTCTCTCTGGGTTTTTTTTTTCATTGTAAATTATACCACGAATTAGTGCATTAGTAGATGCGGTTCATGATGATGTTTCAAAAAAAAAAAAATTCCCCTATGAAAGATACTCTTTATGGCATGCCAGGATATGGGATTAAAATAGTGGTGATTTTAAGTATAATGTCTCTTCAGCCAACTCCTACATAAGAAATCACATAATAAACTTAAACTGAGGATTATGATGTCCAATAAACAACAGAATGCATATTTCATCTATTTCCTGCATTTCTGAGCGAAAAGATAAAAGTGTTGCAGCTAAAGGCTTCTACTGTTACTTGAATTAACTGCTATTTTTATTGTAGCAGACCTGTTCATACAACAGAAAAAAATGAATGCTATAAACTCAATATGTGTAATCACTGAAGAAAGAATTGGGAACTGTTCTCCATGGTGGGCAAACAAGACATATGTGTATTTTTGGAGCAAACAGCTTTGTTATGTATGTTGCTCTTATTTAAAACAGCATTTGGGGAACAAAATACTGTGCAAAAGTCAAGGATACTGTAAGTTAAGAAACTTGATCAGATAAACAGCACACTGGAAGCGTCTCAGCAACTCCCATCCACACTCATGAAAGTCATTAAATTATAATTTGTTGGGCCTGCAGTGTAAGAGGTAATAGAAGTTAATAGCTTCTTTATTAGTTAACAAGAGGTATCTTCTGTCTAAGATCTAGTTCACTGACACTTCTATATGAGATAACACTGTCATGCATGCAGGCCTTAAAGAGACACCAGAAGAGAAACGTGACCTACTTATATTAAGGTAAATGGTTAATGTTACAAAACTTAAGTAATAATAAATTGATTTTATCTTCTATCTCACAAAATGAACGAGAATTCTCCCACAGTTAATGACAGATAATAAAGAAAGCTTATTATTTATTCACGTAATTTGTTAATGTGGTAGTCTGAACTGGCACACAAGACCTGTTTTTCAGGGGAAACCTTAGAAGATGAGGACTTAGGGAAATATGCATTATGCAGCACGACCAGAACAAAATACACAAACATTGCAATAAGACAGCATGTCTCACATTAGTTGACAAACTCACAAATACCCCTCTTCAATTGTTCAGTGTTAAACATCAACTAAATGCCTTTGTATTGTAATGGTTTCCTTTATTTCATATGAATGTAATCTAATTATCAAATGTATGTGTAATTGTTAATGTATATTACTTAATGTCTGTTCATGTATATTACTGAATGTATGTATAATACTGAATGTCTGTTTAAAAATATCTGTAACATGTTGAAGATTTTCTCGTCTGTCCTCTGCTGAAAAGGTTTTTTTTGACAAAACCCAGTCAGACAAACTTGGAAAACAAAAGGAAAATAATAAACATGACAAACAAAGACAGTATGTAAGAGATGTATATACACAATGTCTCTGAAGGCAAAACTCTTGTGTACAAACACTTACAATAACAATCTAGTTGTCAGTAATACATACGCTACACCCAACACACATAGTATATACCGCACACATAGGCCTACTTATACTGGAGCATTTAAATGCAATCTTCACAAATCCCAAAGACCTCCCAGACATTCCTTCTGCAAAAATTATCTCAGCAAACCTGAAAGCACTCAAGAGAAATAACACTTAACACTGCACATACAGCCACACCCAGTGGTGTAACACTTAACACTGTATATACAGCCACACCTGGTGATGTAGCACCTAACACTGCACATACAGCCACACTCTGTGGTGTAACACCTAACACTGCACATACAGCCACACCCAGCAGTGTAACAACTAACACTGCACATACAGCCACATTCTGTGGTGTAACACCTAACACTGCACATTCAGCCACACCCAGTGGTGTAAGACCTAACACTGTACATACAGCCACTCCCAGTAGTGTAACACCTAACACTGCACATACAGCCACACCCGGTGGTGTAACACCTAACACTGCACATACAGCCACACCCGGTGGTGTAACATGTAACGCTGCACATACAGCCACACCCGGTGGAGTAACACCTAACACTACACATACAGCCACACTCAGTGGTGTAACACCTAACACTGCACATACAGCCACATCCAGTGGTGTAACACTTAACACTGCACATACAGCCCACTCAGTGGTGTAACACCTAACAGTGCACATACAGCCACACCCAGTGCAGCTTCAATTACCCAGCCCTTAAGGCAAGTAAATACAATACCCAGCACTGCCAATACACTACCCAGGGCTGTCAATACACTGCCCTGGACTGCCAAAATACACTACTCAGGACTCTAATCATAGGGGACTCCGTTGTTTGACATGTTGATGCCCCACTCATCTCAGTGCACAAGGAGAAAATAATGTTCAGTTGCCTATCAGGGGCCAGGATCTGCCAAGTTACACATACACTCAAGTCATTTCACCACAAGTACCAGTATGATTCAGCCATAGTCCATGTAGGTGTTAATGACCTAAGACATACCTACCACGATTATGTGAAGAGAGACATTATGGATCTCCCGGGCTATGTGTCACAGTCTGGTATGTGCTTAGCATTGAACAGTTTCTACCTTCACCAAGGATGATGCCAAAATATGAAGAGATGATGACTGACTTTAATAATTGTCAAATTTTCTGGTGTCATTCTAGGGGGATACAATATTTGTCAGTGTGGGAGTATGTGGTTAACAAACCATGTTGCTCTACCAAGGATGGTCTGGACCTGTCCCCTCTAAGCTTTCAAATATTGGCTAAATCAGACTCCTCCTGATAGAGCCTTTTTTTAGGCAATGCCAACTTGTCAAACCTTCCATCACAGCAAAATCTACCCAAGGAAATCTAAAGGTGATAATACTTAATGCCAAGAGTCTAAACAAGAAGCTCCACTCCCTCCAAGCTCTTCTCACCTTGGAGAATGCAGATATTTGTGTATTTACCGAGACAGGGTTTAAAGCAACAGACAGCACCCTGTCAGTGCAAGGCTTCAATATCTTCCACACAGTTAGACTAACAACTGCACAGACAGCAACTAAAGATGGAGGTGTCTCACTCTACATCACTAACAAACATTCCTGTAGGTTGATTGAACAGGATGATAAACTGGAGTTCCTCCACATCCAGATCACCATAGACAAACTTGGTAGATGAGGTTCCACTTATTAGCAAACTACAGATCACTCCTTATGTCTCATGAAACCCATAGCTCATTCTTAGTCCTATTGAGATACTCACCACTCACCCAAATACCATACTCACGGGGGGCTTTAATTATCCCTCTATAAACTGTGAATCCAACACAACCTCAAATTTACAGGCATAGAAAATTCTAGACTTTGTAAACATAAACATCATTGGTCATTTAGTGCATACACTTACTAGAGGTACAAACTTATTGGACCTGGTACTCACAAATATAAGAGAATGCTGCACCACCCCCAACTGTCGTGTCCTCTCTGGTAAGGTTAGACCACGAAGCAGTCTCATTTGAAATAAGAATTAAGTCCATAACTCCGGTAAATTCTATATCAGTTAGAAACTACTCCAAAGCAAACCACCTTTTAATAAATGGTAACCTGTCAACATTTCAAGCCCATCCAAACCCAAATAAAACAGCAGCATATGAAGAATTATTCACAGAAGGTCTACACAACCATATCAGTAATTGCATAGAGGCAGCTATGCCTACCAGTAGTAAGCCCTGAACTAACTCAAAAACAAACCATCCTGGTGAATCCAAAAATTAAACAAGTTGTACGACAAAAGAAAAAAAAATCGTGGCTAAAAATTAGGAAGTATAATACCAAAAAAGACAAAAAATTTCTCATCAAACTGAACAGACAAAAATGAGGACTAATTAAGCCCAACAAAGCAAATTCTGAGGTAAAGATAGCATCCAAGGCTAAGCACAACCATAATGCCTTGTTTACCTATGTCCTGAATCTCAACAGCAGCATACTACAGTGTGTTGAACTGTTGATAAATAGAGCCATGTCCATGGAACCAGGATATATAGCAAATCTTCTGAGTGACAAATTTAGCTCCAACTTACTCCCCCTCACACAGGAAATTAGGATTGGAGAGACCATCTCCACAAAGAGGCCCGTCAACAGTGGAGCCCTCAAAGGCTCTGTGCTGCATCCTCTCTTCTTTGGCATCTATTTTTTTGGAAGTCAAGCCCAGTGTCAAGAGCCTATGGCTTACCAAGTCTGCAGATGATTGAAAGCTAGGAACAATATAGAACCCCCCCCCCCCAAGATACTGACATCTTACAGGAAGGTCTAATACAGACAAATGACTGCCAACAAAGCCACGGCTTAAAACTCAGTGCCAAGAAATGCATAATAGTACCTTTTGGGAAGCTGGCCACCCAGGGAAGCTACCTCATTGATAAAACATCTGTAAAAGTAGACAGTAGTCAGGAATTTGGGGACTTATGTAGATAGTATCCTGGCTTTTGAACAGCGTGTGTCTAAGGCTGTAAGAAAATCATTCAATGTCATTCAACTTGTAGGTAAGGACATGGAATATAGGTCCAGGGGAGTCATTATGCCACTGTATTTAGCCGTCATCAGACTTACCATTTGGTCTTATGCCCCCTGTAGGACGTACCTGACCAGGCACATGCACCAACTGGAGCATCCACAGAGGCTCCTCACAAAATGAACACAACGTCCTATGAAGATTGCCTCAAAGCTCTATCTCTATGCATGTCTTCCTATAGACTGTAGAGTAGCAGTTTTTGTCTGGCATACAAGGCATCCTTTGATCCCACCCTGATGGAACTTATTCATATCTGCAAAACAAACGCCAGAACTACTAGATCTAAGGATTTAAACTTTGCTTGCAACCTAAATAGGACATGCTGGAGGGGCAGTTATAGATCTCAGGCACTCTCCATTCACTGGAATAGGCCTCCCATCCATGTGAAGCAGAGCCCTTCGCTAACCCTATTCAAGTACAACCTGGACCAGTGGATGGGAAATCGGAAATTCACTCCTGGTCTGACATCTATGTCTTTGATGGACAGAGGCAGTTGTTAAATCATGCCCTAACTAACTAACACCCTTTAAAGTAGTAGAACAATAACTCATGGGATACATTTAGGTTGCATGGCTAGGCTTAGAAAGACCCCAGTGGTCATTAGCCTAGTACACACCTATGAACTTATGCTGCAAAAAAATCAGTTTTAAGGGCAAAAGCCATGACAGCCAAGAAGCATCTCAAAATTTGCATAAATAAAAATATACAATGTTTGTACTTGGCAATCAATAAACAGTACAACATTGTGTATGTGAGGCACATTACAGGAAGACCATACAGCAATACACAATACCTTGTTCACCTCTTCGAGGAAGGAAACAACATGAACAAATGGCAACAAGGCTACAGTACATAGGATATTAAGTCTGCAAATTCTGACTGCAAAGTAACAGTCATGAAGGAGTTATATACCTAATAATGTAGAGAGTGACAGGCAGATTTAAAATGTGATAAACAGATGAAAGGAGGGTAGAAACAGAGTAAGGGCAAACCACTAACTAAGGCCCATGAATTTTAATGAATGCCCTAGCTGTAGCGAGAATAGTATTGACTGATACCTAAATGATACTCCAAGTTCCTGTTAAAATAATGCTGTTAAGGAGAATGAGACTTTATGCTCCAGCTTTTAACACTGTTCCCAATATTAAAAGTCTACAATACTAATGACCAGTAATGAAGTGTTAAAGCATCCATCTATATTACAGAGATCTGGATTCAGAACAAGCCCAGATTGTTGTTACATTCGGGGGGGGGTAGGAAATGTAGTAGCCACTGGCTTCATTTACCTTCCAGAAGGAGATGAAGAGATATAGTTAGCAATCTCTGCATGACATGTGCAAATGCTAGAGGGCCTTATGGGCGTAGTTCATATGTCCATAGGTTTATAATGACCTCAGGGCGCTTTTTAAGCTTAGCCATGTTTCCCAAATGTATATGATAAGTTTTGATATCCTAGAATTTACAGGCTGCCTCTGTCTAAAAGAGACATAGGTACCAGACCAGGATTAATTTATAATTCACCACCCACTCGTTCAAGATACACTTCATCTGGATTAGGGAAGAACTCTGTTTCATATGAATGGGAAGCCTGTTCTGGAGAAGGGGTAGTCACTGAGATACTTGTCTGTTTCTCCAACATGTCCTATTTATGTTGCAGATGAGATGTAGCCCTTAGATCAGGTAATTCTGATGCTATTTACTTTGCTGCTGTGCAACAGGTCCATCAGAGTGGGATCAGAGAATGCTTTGTAGGGCAGGCATAGATCACTTCTCAGCAGTCTGTAGGAGACCAAGTGCAGAAAGAGAGCTCTGAGACAGTCTGCAAAGGACATGCTGTTTGCACCCTGTATTCCTTTTGTGAGGAACCTCTGTGGATGCTCCAGTTGTTACATATGCCTGGTCAGGTACATACTGAAGAGGACGCTGTACTGAGTGATTGGTCTGATGAGAACTGAGTACAGCTGAACAATGACATCCTTGGACCTACATGTAATACCCTTACATATAATATGAACATTATAGAATAATTTGTTAATACAGTAGACACATGATAGTCAAAGGCCAGATTGCTGTTTACATAGGTTCCCAAATTCCTGACCACTGGGTCTACTCTTAGGAGTATATTATCAATGTAGTAGTTTTCATGGCTAGTCATCTTCCCAAAGGATACTGTTATGCATTTCTTGGCGCTAAGTTTTAGACCGCAGCTCTGACACCAATTAACATTCTGTGTCAGGCCTTTTTCAGGGGATGTTTGTGTCTTTGAGGGATTACTTGACTATGCTTAGTTTTTACTCATCTGCAAACCTGGTCAGCCAGAGGATCTTGATATCGGCCTTGACTTCCAAGAAGTAGATGCCAAAAAGGAGTGGCTTCAGCCTTGAGCCCTGGGGAACTCTGCCAGTGGCTGGCTTTTTTGAAGATGTAGACTCCTCTATCCTAACTCCTTGGGCCCTATTTTTGAGCTAGATGGCTATGCAACAAGAGAAACAGGGATTTATATGTAATTTTGTGAGTTTGTCTACAGTGCCTGAGCAGGGTATTGTGTCAAATGTTTTTAGCCAAATCAAGTTAGGTCGTGTGCACTGTTTTGCCATTATCCATTGCTTTGATAGCCTTCTCAAAGAAGTCTAGCAGGTTGAACAGGCATGACCTGCC
>NC_056742.1:394453445-394468445 GCF_019279795.1 Protopterus annectens
TTTTTTCTTTTCCAAGGAAAAAGTAGTGTGATAAATTGGAAATAGGATTTGAAGTTAAGGCCATAGTTTTAAGGAGGTTAAGGTGGATAGTGCCACACAGAATGAACTGATGTGACAGATAACATTTAGATGTGGTACATGTGGAACAAAATATTGTGATTTTGGTATCTGGAGTTGTATTTCTTTTTCAGAAAAGGATGTGCAATTTTTTAAATAACATAATCAGTGGTACAGTTGTGAAGTTTACATATAATTTAAACTTCTTAGGTGTATACTAGACTAATGAGCAGCCATGCACCCCAAATGTGAACCACAAATTTGATTTATGTTTGATTTACAGGGGATATTTTACTGAGAATTGAAAATATTTTTTTTATTGCATTCATAGGAGAAACAATAAACAATTGCTGTTGTGGGAAAGCAGGTACCTTTCAGTAGAGTTACTAATACAACACTAGGGGAATTGTTTGTTCTGCACTGGATGCA
The DNA here is from genome assembly GCF_019279795.1 of Protopterus annectens. NCBI lineage: Eukaryota > Metazoa > Chordata > Ceratodontiformes > Protopteridae > Protopterus > Protopterus annectens. Next base: position 394,453,932 of record NC_056742.1, read on the forward strand.
TGTGCGTTCAAAACTGTCATTATGGTTAAGGTTAAGGAGAAGCAACTGTTCTTGGGGGAAAACAGTTATGAAACTGTTCATACGCTCCTTGTTGGTCCAGAGACAGTGACAACCACACATAATTGGGGGGGGGGGGGGATCCAGGGTTCAGTCAGCAGACAATGGTTAGTGTTTTCCTTCCTCTTTAAATTTCTTTTACAATTGCCATTCCATATCACTGTGGCATGAATTATACCTGAAAACTGATGTATTTGATTAATAAGATGGAGTATTTATGCCTCCCAGCATAAAAGTAGCATTAACACCCACCTTAACTTGGATGAGCTAGTACTTTTCATATTACTGATTGATTTTGAAGTGGACAAGGTTAACAACCACATGTAATGTGGTTGGGGGTGTTCAGGGTTCAATTAGCAAACAATTATCAGTGTTTTCTTTTCTCTTTGAGTTTCTCGTTTGCATTCCTTACCACTATTGCATGAATTATAATCCAAAACCTCAGTGGATTTGATTATGTTTCAAGAGAATGATCAAACCTGCATTGGTTGCATCTTGTATACTGGTGTTTTTCATAGAAAATCATTCATAATGCTGTTTTTGTTACGGTGCTGACACTGTTTTACCATTCCTTTCTTTTTTCTTCTGGAGTTGTTCAACCAAGGAGTCAATATTTAAATGCTAGGGAAATGGAGAGCAAAGTTATCCACTTGGGTTTGCAAGGATGGATCTTGGTCTCATCAAAAAAATGCTTTTTTTGTTTTTGTTTTTCATCTGGAGATAAACTCTGCATGTCCTCCCTGTGGTCACGTGGGTTTCCTCCGGATGCTCTGGTTTCCTCCCACATTCCAAAGACATGCAGTAGGTGGACTGGACACTTTAAATTGGGCATAGGTGAGAGTGTGTGTATGAGTGAGTGGCACAAATGAACTTGAACTACCACGGCAGGGCTAGCCACCCAGTGGTATAAACCTTGGCTCAAGATGATTACCACTGAAGTGACACACCGAGTCCATGTGCAAAATAGGAAAAAGGGGTTGGGGATGGATGGATGAATAAACTCTGTCAATTCTTCTAGACAAAGCGTACCTTTGTACAGCTTTTTTCAAGGAATCATAGTGGAACCATGACCATGTATTTGTTATAGGTTCATAGATTCATAGGAGATTACTAAGCTATCAGTTTAAGGGCCCTTACTAGCCTAGCCAATATAACCCAATTTTATCCAATATATGGCCCTTAGGGGCAAGAGGAGAGTATGGATTTGTGCCTGTACATTGAGTATCTTACAAATTGCCTCTGTCCATAAGTGACATAGGCACTACCCCAGGTGTGAATTTGTGATTCCCCATCCATTGATCCAAACTAGCCTTGAGGTGTGCTTATCCTTTATGTAGATGGATACACCTTCACCTTCTGCTCTTTCATGTTCAGTGGATGATTGGAATGTATGAAAGGCATTATAGCCATGCCCTGCCAGAGTGTTTCAGTAACTTTACAGACATCAGCATTCTCTGCGGTGTGGAGAGCTTCCAGAGAGTGCAGTTTCTTGTTGAGGCTCCTAGCATTGAACAGTAACATCTTTAGCTTGTCCTGAGTAGCTTTTGTTAAGTTGGAAGGTTTGTCTGTTTGACAATGCCTAAAAAAGGCACTATAGGGGTGGATAATGTTTTGCCCATTATCCTAAAGCATAGAGGTGACAGGTGAAGACCATCCCTGACAAAGCAGCATGGCCTGTAAACCATGTCTTCCTAGGCTGACAAGTATTGGACCCCTTTGGAATGACACCAGTAGCTAAGACAACTCTTAAAGTTGATCATTTCTGCTGTTATTGTGGCATCATCCTTGGAGATGGTAGAATGCTGCTCAGTGCTAGGCTCATAACTGCCTGTGACACATATTCTGAGAGCTCAATCATATCTCTCTTCATATAGTCCAAGGAAGTACATCTCAGGTCATTCATGCCCATATGCACTATGACTGAGTCATACTTGTACTTAGGGGTAAATGACCTGAGTGCTTGCATGATCTCTGCAAATCCTGGTCCCTGACAGGCAACTAACTGTAACCCCTCCCTTATCCAGCCTGGTAAGAGAAACATCAGTGTGTTCCACAGTGGAGTCTCCTATGACCAGAATATTGAATTGAGGAGTGTTTCGCCTTATGGGCTTGGTAGTTGAGGCACAATGAGATGTGGCTTTATGTGCTGTGATAGGAATTGTCTTGTTTGTGTACAAGTGGAGTTTCTGAGGACTGCATCTGAAAGGCCTTTGAGGTTTGGTAAGTTATATGTGAGCACCTCCACATATGTGGGTCTATGTGTGCAGACCTTTGTAGGTATGGTGAGTGATGTGTGTGAGCCTCTCACAATCTGTCTGTTGCTTTTTGTGTCTCTAGGTGAGAGTGTAGCCTCCAGTGTCAATGTGTAACTACATCTTTCACATACTGTATTTGTCCACTCAAGAATTAAGTGGTTGTCAGTGTACATAAGGAAATTCTAAATTTCCTTAGGATACCCACATCCAGCAAGCTGGATGCAGAGATAGCAAGAAAGTACTCATCCATGGTTGCAGGTCCTAATGTGTACTTAAAAGGACAGGAGTGGAGGGAGTTTGTAACAAGATGAGGGAAGGGTGTTTACTTGGTTTAATCTTCAGATAACCTAACCAGGGATGCTGCCCAACACCAAATCAGATGAGCTCTGAGCAGCAATAGTCCTGGGTGCTGTAATAAGGTAACCAGTACAGCAAAGTTTCACAGTATAATGAAAATAAGCAATGTTTCCAGATGTTTGCATCTGTACAGGGCACTGGCACAGCTCCATGCAAATGTGCCAAATTTTAACACTCGAAATACAGAAAACTGACTACTGAGCCCTCTGGCCAATAAAATTACTACACTTAAAGCCCTTTTGTGTGCTTCCTAACTCAGATAGACCATGTAAACACCTACTGCTACTAGATGCATAATCCAAGTCTTTCTAATGTCAAAGCACAGTAAAAGAGTGTCCTGAGTGAAATGCTACCACAAACAAACTTAAATACAGATAAAGCAGTGTACTTTAAACAGCTTATAAAAGTATGATAATTCAGTAAAAGTACTTCACTTTGTAGAAATTAGAAATGAGCCAAGAGCCACTCAATTATGCAGAATTTATAAAGGCACTAAAACAAGGTAAGCTGATTAATAAGACCTCTAGCCAATAAAATAACTACATGCAGGAATCTATAGTGTGTTTCCTCAACCTATACAAACCAGGCTGCCACCCACTGCCACTGGATGGAAAATCAACTGTCTCTTGATGCAAAAACACAAAAAAATGCTTGATAGAGTGTAAAAATGCACTTCTTTATCCAACAGCTAGTTAGATAATGAATTCAGAGCAAGTAACCAGTAGAACAAAGAGATGCAAAATGCACATTTTTTTCAGAATAAGCACAAGGAAAGGCAAATAAATAATTCAAGATATAAAAAGCAGTGTAGAAAGGCAGGAGCTTATAAAGCTCAATTTACAGTAAGGGTGTAAGGGTGGACTGCTTAAAATCACCAAATCTAGAAAGCAGATCAAGGAATGGGTGGGTGGAAAAAATAACTAGCAGTTAGTCACCAACAGTGCTTGTAGTTTTTGCAGGTCTTGAGTCTTATTAAAAAAAAAACAAAAAAAAAAAAAAAAACAAGACACAGAAATTCTCTGTGTATTTAAGTATAACTCAAGAAACACACTCATCAATGAATAAAATACATGTTAGGTGTGTAGTCTAGGTAATTTAAGTGTTTATCTTCCATATAGAGCAAAAACACCAGGCCAAACAGATTTCTTAAAACAGAAAACAAAATGGATCAGGTAAAACAGAAAGCAGCTCTATCAATTTGAGCAACTCCCAGAATGTTTCTCATTCTCCTTACAGTATCTGCAATATTTCCAGTTCAACATACTAAGGGTGTGCCTTTTTCCTGAAAAAAATGCAAAGTTTATCTTTAACAAAACTATGTGAATGCTGTTGTGCAACTCACAAAATCTGGACTTCATTACTGAAAACTGCCATTTTTTTCTGGACCTGACTGACACTAAAAGTATGTCCTTAGCATTTGGTTTGACTTTTCTATAACTTTCAAATGTTGCCTTGATTTTTCTACACTTCATCTTGAAGAGGAAAATCCCTGCTTGCTGTAGAAGGAGATACTGTCTTATTCCATTGCACAGATGGTTCTTATTACAGGGTGTGTTTTCCCCTGCACAAGTACTCTTATCCATTCCTCACTGTCACCTGTTCTGCTACTGTCTTATTGCTGCCTGCATTACAAAACAAAATATTCAGTCAGCTCCCTTTCTTGCTGGCTTTGCTATCCAACTGCCCTCCTAAAAATAATACATTGACTCTCCACTGAAGAAATGGCAGACCTTATGCCAACCTCATTCATTTAGAAATTTCATTTTATGGATTAGTGACCCTTAGTTTGGACACAAACTTCTCTTAGATCCCACTGATTATTTCTCATCTTGTATGATATGCAGTCATAACCACTAAACAAACACTCATATTGATGACAGGATATTTTGAGTTTTCTTCCACACCTTATGGGATTACTCACCCTTTTAAATCATGAACGTTTTATTATTAACAGACGGCAGACCTGCCTTAATGTGTTTGCTAGCTTGCAGAATTTTCTGAAAGTAGAGTATAACTTGATAACTTGACAAAATGCATTTCTGTCCATGATGTTGTATGGTCTTTTGAGGGAGCAGCCCTACTCAAAATCCTACAGATGCAACTTTTCATATTTTGTCTGTTTTTATTGTACTATTACCTTTTAAGTAATGAATTTTGTCAGCATGTAATTATCTGTTTACTGTTATGAACTTGTCTAATGCTGGGTCATTTGAAGTGCGAAAAGTCTCAAATAACACTTCGTACTTACATTTGAGGCTGCATTACTGTTATCAATAATGCATATATTTCCATTTTTAGTAACTATTACTCATTCTATTGCTTTATTCCTTGGCAGTACTTCAAAGGGTCATTTTGGGTTAGCTCACCTATCTATTTGCTTGTACATACTGGGCCAATGATGTCACTTTGTCTAAGAGTAGCATCTCAGAACACAGTGTCAGCCGACTGAGGAATAACTCACACTATACCTGGGACAAGTCCTTGAAACAACAAAAATGTCTATTATTTACACAGTCGTTTTAATCAAAACTTGAATGCAGGAGTTACTTTCATTCAGTCAGTCTAATGGAACAGAAAAGATAACAGCACTTTGGAAACATTTTGGTGTAGCACTGGCTTCTCTATTGACTACTGTTGAGTTTTTGTATAAGTTCAGTATGCATACAAACACAACATAAATGTTTCCTTATTTAGCTACACAGTATCATCCTTTCCAAAAAGAGAACAGTTTCAGTCACAACCCATCCCACTCACACACGTATGCATGCACGCATGCACACAAACACACACACATGTGCACACACACACACACACACACACACACGCACACGCACACACACACAAGTATTCTCATTGATAGTTCGCTCAAGTAACAAAATAACAATACCTTCCTTTTCTAAAGAATGCAGATCATCTCATTTTTGGGTACAGTAAAGGCATAAGTAGTCACGCCAATGACGCTGAAAAGTAAGGTGAACAAAACAGTGGTGTGAACAGTACTACTGTATGGTACAGAAAGAAAGGCAGTAAAGACACAGCTGGTGAGGAAGTTTGGGGTGATGGAGATGAAGTGCCTGAGACAGGTGCAAGTATATACACTGTGGGACAGATGAAGGCAAGAGGACATCAGTGCAGAAGTCCAAGTAGCTCCAATTGCAGAGGTCAAAGAATCAGATTATGGTGGTTCAGGAGCATGTGAAGGTAAGCCAAAGACAAGTTGGTGAAGAAGATATGGGACAGACAGGAAGAGGGCAAGAGGAGACAAGGGAGCCCAGCAAATAGATAGCTGGACTGTTTGAGATGCCTGTGACAATGAGGCATGCCTGTCAAAGTAGGTAGAAGAGTGGCATTTAATCAAGACAGAGATGATGACAGTTGACATGGCACCTCAATTCAACCCCATATAGAAAATGGGAAAAGGGGGGGTTGATAATGGTGATGATGATGATGTTTACACTAGCATATAAAACCTACAATACTCAGATTTAGTAAAAGGAGTATGGCTAAAGTTAATGACTGGGATTCCTAGACAAGTGTTTTACAGCTATGCAGTGCTACATATCAGGCATTCCACAGTGTGATACAGCCCGTAGCTGCTTAGATATGAATCAGGGGTTGCAGAGCACCAGTAGTAACAGAAAAGGAATGCAAAGTAAATTATTAGAGCCAAATTACAGGAACAACTGGCATTAGATAGGATCAGTGGAGGTGTTGTGTTAGCAAATAGCATGTGATCAGAGTAGATGGCATCCAAGGAAAGGCAGGCAAGTGTACTAGAGGTTAAGCATGTTCACACACACACACACACACACACACACACACACACACACACACACACACACACACACACACACAAAAACACACACACAAAAACACAGCCTCATCCCTGCGCACACATCTTGACAGTTAAGCCAAGGAGGACCAGCATTACCCATTGACAACCCAGTTCATCATATAAATGGGAAGTAAAGGAGCAGATAGGAACGTTATAAAAGAAAGATTAGCAAGCAGAGGATAACATGCAAGGGTGATTATACAAATGACTGGTGGTGGAGGGCATTTTTCTGTGGGAAAGATGCCCATTTTCATATAAGAAGAGGAAGGGTAGTTTTGGAAGTAACTGAGATATGGTTGTAGGAAGGATACAGAGAAAAGGGAAGACTGTAGGGTCAAATGTACAGGCATAAAACAAAAGCAGCCACAGACAGAGGTGATATTGATATGAAAGGTGTGGGCAACAATGAATGGATAAGACATAAGGTGGAGAATTTATGATGGAGTAGACTTGACAACAACAAAAAAAAATATGGGGAGTGACAAGACAGAAGATCACAGGGAAGGGTGTCAGGTCAGGGTATGTGGCAGATGCCAGACCAGGCCAGACCAGAAACCACCCCCACACAGACACTGGTCACCTCTGTCACTGACATCCCAAAGACCCTGTAGGACACTTGATTCAACCAACAAAGACAGGAGGCACTCCAGAGTTGTGAGGTGGGTGTCCAACAGTCACTGCATTAATGCAACTGGTATGATATGAGTCCAAATTAGTATAATATAAAGCAGAAGCACCATACTGTGAGAGACTGTATTAATATGAGCAACTGTGAAATGGGGAGTTTATTGCACTAGGACACTAGATTTTGAAATATGCATAATGAAGGAAGTCAAGACAGCTGGTAATGCAATGATGTACTCTACTGAACAAAAATGTGGATGGCAGCAATGGGACATAAAAGAACTGCTGGATGTAGGTGTGGGAACAGACCACAATACCATGGCACTGTCATGTCCAGCTATGGGGTGGGGTAGACTGATGCAACACACACATACATAGGGCAGAACATGTCACACAGGTGTGATGGCCTCTCTACACAGAGAGAGGAATTGGAAGCATACAGTGCATGGGGATGGCACAAGGTGTGTGCACACTTTACAGGTTTTCAATGATGATGCAGGAACAGCTGTCAAGATAACATGCCTATTGCTACATTTTGTATAGGAAAGGGGAAAGTGTCACATCCCAACATGGGATAGGTAAGTCAGTGTATGGAGTTAGAGACAGGATTCAGTCATATGGGACATCCGCACATAGCTAAGCACACACATTGAGCAACATGTGTAACACAAAGGAGTACACATCTTGTCATAGGCCCACAAGAGAGGCAATGACTGGAAAAGTTCCCCACCAGTAGACTGTGGTATCACTGTAGGTTATCCACACACATGACATTTGTATCCTGGCCAAACATAATTTCAGCAAGCCTGATCACAAGTAGGTGTGGCAGTGAGTGGTATGGGACATCAGTGCAGTGGGTGGCCATAACAGGAGTCTACATCAGGTTTGGCAAAGGGTAATAGGTATGGTATTGTTTACCAAGAACAAAACATGAGACATTGTCAAGACATGTCCACCTCAGGATGTGGACTACTGACATAGAAGCATCTGACAGAGGTGGAGAAGTTACTGATGTCCTTGTCTGGGGATAGGCAGACCCTCATATCTGCTGGGGACCTGAATGTGAAAGCTGGACTGGTGATGTCTGCACAATTGTCAGAGTGAATGCATCACACTGCCATGTCATACAATACACTGAATGTGTGGCAGGACTTATTCATTGAGAAACTTATGCATATCTGTTCTCCAGGTACCTCCTTTCTCAACTGCAATGGCCTGTGCAGTAAGGTATGTAGGTATTTATGTGGTATTTGTAGCCTCTGTCATCTCCCTGTATGCCTGCAATGGGGTGGGGTGGGATATAGCAATTTATTTTAGTGCTGCCATAGCTACTTTGTTTCAATGTTTTCACAAGTTGTACTAGTGGAGGCCCTGGTTCAATGAGACAGCACGTACTTGATATCACCAAGTCACTTGCTTCTCATTATGATGACAACATGCAGAAGGCATGATCAGGTGACACATGGCACTGGGGACTCACACATATGAAGAGCATGTGCAAGAACACTCCAAATGACCAGCCTTACCAGTTTGATGGATGTCCTGTAAGTGTGGGCACCCACCCAGAAGTGTCCAGCCTAGATGGCATCTGTGAGATGCACTGCTTGTGACATGCATGAACTACCAGAAAAGGTAGATGTATGGTGGTCTGTAGTACTAGCAATGACTCAGGGTCTGTCCTTGACCTAGGTGCAACACTTGGCATTAATAAGCAGACATATAATCCAGTGTCCTTGGCACAGACAGCTGTTACACCACTGTAAGATGGTGGCTGTCCTGAGTGGCTTGCAGGATGCTGTAAAACACCAGTGTATTCTGTATGATGGCAGCCTGTTTCTGCATGGTGACGGAGTACAGGAGCAGAGAGAGTGTGCCACGTAATCACAGCCCTTAAGGCAAAAGAACATACCCAACATACTAGTAATAGGTGACTCTATAGTCAGGCACACTGATGTCCCACTCACTAGGCTGAATAAAGAGAAGGTTACTGTTTTCTGCCTGTCAGCAGCCAGGATCCGCCACATAACACAAGCACTCAGGTCACTCCAGAATAAGTACAAATATGACTCTGTCATTGTCCATGTTGGTGTGAATGACCTGAGTCGTACCTCCCTGGACTACATGAAAAGAGACATGGAAGAGCTCTCTGATCATGTAGACCAGGCTGGTATGACCCTGACCCTGAGTAGCATCAGTTTCAACAATTAGCTAAGTTTCTAGTGTCATTCAAAGGGGATCCAGTGTCTGCCCACCTGGGAAGACATGCTCAACAAGCCATGCTGCTTCACTAGAGATGGCTTGCACCTGTTACCCTTAGACTTTCGAATACTGGCCAAGGCTCTTGGCACCCCCATAGTGCCTTTTTTAGGCAAGGCTCAAAAGACAAACTCACCACCGTAAATAGTACAAGTAATAAAAAAGTGAGGGTAATGCTACTCAGTGCCAAAAGTCTAAACCTCAAAATGCACGCACTCGAGGCACTCCTCAGTATGGAGAAAATCGATATATGTGCAGTAACAGAAACCTGGTTTAAGGGTCCAGAGAGCACCCCAACACTAACAGGCTACAACTCATACCATACATTTTGGCCACAGAACCCAGACCGAAATACAAAAGGTGGGGGCGTATCCATATTCATCAAGGATACCCACACCTCCAGGTTAGTGGCACAGCACGATGCTTCAGAGATCGTCCATGTGCAACTAACAATGGGCAAAACTGCAATTCAAATTGTAGCTTGCTACAGATCATGCCCCACGATCCCATTCCGTGTTTCTGGAAACAATGGGAAACATAAAGGTCCTACCAAACACCCTAATATTGGATGATTTCAATTACCCAAACATTAACTGGGAGAACTACTCAAGTACTAACTCCCTTGCCCAACATTTCCTAGAATTTATAAACTCAAGTGCCCTGGATCAACTGGTCAACACTCCCACCAGAGGTGACAACATATCAGACCTGGCCATCACCAACATGGGCGACCAGTGTTCCACACCGGAGGTCAACCCCTTGCTGGTTAGATTTGACCATAAACAAATCACTTTGGATATCCACATTCTATCCCCATCCCCAGACAAGGAAATCACTGTGAAAAACTTTTCAAAAGCAAACTTCACGTTACTTAAGACTGAGGTGGAAAGCTTCAAAGCCCCCATGCTAAAGGATAACGTTGTCCAAGCTGCTAAATCCTTTACTAATGCATTCTACTGGCACCTACAAGAATGCATGGATCATGCTATCCCAAGTTAAACCAAGGCTCACTCCTCCAAGAAAAGGAAACCAGTCTGGTGGACCCCTGCCATAAACAAACTATACAATAGAAGGAGGAAACTAGCACAGAAAAGAGTAAAATCCCAAGAAGGAAAGACATCCCTGATCAGTATCAGCAAGAAACTACGATCTCTCATAAAATCATCCAAGGAGAGCTTTGAAAGAAAAATTGCCAAGGACTCCAAAGATAACCACAAGGCATTGTTTAGCTATGTCAAGAATCTAAGTGGCAATGCTCAGTTCTGCTCGGAGTTAGTGCAGAATGGCACAAAATACACAGAACCAGCTGATATCACCAACATCCTGGCAAACAGGTTCAGTGCAAACTTCACCCCCCTCTCACCCCCAAAAGGTCCCATAACCATACCAGAAGAATGTAGAGCCCCTGAAATCACAGACACTCAGGTTAAAACAGCCCTCTCCAAAGCCAAAAATACAGCATCAGTGGGACCGGATGGTGTTGCAGGCTGCGTCCTACATGAGCTCAAAGAAGAACTAACCCCTCACCTAAACACACTGTTCAAACTCAGCCTTTCCACAGGCTACATACCCATAGAGTGGTGCACAGCAATGTTTATTCCACTCCACAAAGGTGGAGCCACAACAGACCCTGGGAACTATCACCCTATAAGCCTGACTAGCTTGGTCTGCAAGGCTATGGAGCACATCATCATGGAACTCATTAACAGAGACATTGGGAACTTCCAAACACAGGACTCTATCCAGTTCGGCTTTGTTAAGGGCAGATCATGCCTATTAAACCTGGTGGACTTCTTTGAGACATTTACCAAGGCTATAGACAAGGGAAAGGTGGCACACACAGCCTACCTAGACCTTGCAAAGGCCTTCAACACCATTCCCCATTCTGATATTATAGACAAGCTCACCAGCCTGAACATAAAAACCTACGTCACAAGATGGGTTGCCAAATGTCTCACTGACAGAACCCACATGGTGAGAGTTGCGGGAGCTAGGTCTGACTCTAAACCAGTTACAAGTGGCATTCCCCAGAGCTCAGTCCTAGGACCCCTTCTGTTCAGCATATACTTCTCAGAGGTACAGGCAAATGCAGGAGGACTATGGCTAACCAAGTTCACAGACGACTGCAAACTAGGGGCTATAATTGACTCTCCAGCTGACACAGACATCCTCTAGAAGGGTCTCACGGAGACAGATACCTGGTGTCAAAATCATGGCCATAAGCTAAATGCCAAAAAGTGCATAGTCATCCCCTTTGGAAAAAACAAAGTACCCACAAACTACCACATAGGTAGTAGCTCCCTAAATAAGGAAGATGTAATAAGGGATCTGGGGACCCAAGTAGATAGTAATCTCTCCTTTGATAACCACATTGCCAAAGTGGTTAGAAAATCCTTCTATGTGGCCCACCTAATCACAAAAGGGTTTGCATCCAGATCAAAAAAGGCCATTGTGCCCCTCTACTCATCACTCATCAGACCCATCATAGAGTACAACCCCCCATTTGGGATGTACCTTACAAGACACCTGCAACAGCTGGAAAGACCACAGAAGTACCTCACCAAAAGGATCACTGGCCTCAAACAGATGCCCTATGCAGCCCGACTAAAGAAACTCCAGCTGTACTCGGTTGCATATCGCCTACTCAAAGGTGATCTCTGCCTGACATACAAGGCCATGTCCAACCCAGAATTGATGGACATGCTCCACCTAAGGAAACCATATCCCCTCGAGCCACATGCTCTAGATATCTAAACCTCACCGCAACAATAAATAGGACGTGTTGGAGGGATAGATTCCTGTCCCAGAGACTTCCCATGCTTTGGAACAAGATCCCAATCTACATTAGGCAGAGCTCCTCGCTAACACTCTTCAAGAGAAACCTTGATGAGTGGATGGGAAACAGAAAGTTTACCCCGGGGATCACTTCAGTGGCTCTGCTGGACAGAGGCACAGGGAACTAATATAAGGGGGCAACGAAAGCCAACACATTCTGACTAGGCTTATAAATGGCTTTGGGCAGATAGCCTAGTACCTACGTATGAACCTATGAACCTATGATGCTTCGGTCACTGGTGGTTAACACTGCAGACAGTAACCATCTTCTTGTCAGCTTCTGTATGCCCTGCTATCTATGGCAGTAAAAGGGTCCAGATGTGAGATGGCCAGTCTTACCCAGGTAATGCAGATTGTTCCTAAGATAGCATCATGACTGGTTTGGGCTACAGACACCAACACACTAGGCCATGACTGGTCCTACATATGTCACTATTAATGCTCTTAGAGCTCTATGCCTTGGAACACCTCACTAGACTGCTTATCTTCATCTTCACTGCTGTAGTTCTACACCATAACTACCCTCTATGGGCAGATGAAGTACTATGTCTACTCATGGTAATCATCTGAGCCATGGTGGACCATGTTTATCTGATAGCTCTTGACATTGGCCAGCCTATCAGTTTGCACATGAATACCCCCTTAATGTTAAATCACATATATGCTACAGACCCCATCAAGTCTACAGACTACAAACCACCTCAGTACACACTGATGCCCTGGGCTCTGCAAACCACTTGCCAGTTGGGGGTGTGGAAGTCCTTCCTGTTGGCATATCTGATACCTTGTAATCAGATGGGGATTTGATGGCAATGTAAGTAATGGCTCCCAGGATGTCAGTGAACTAACAATGTTATAAAATGCCCATGTGGTGGTATTTTTCTCCTCTGCAGTCTTTGGGAATCATATATTTATTTATTTATTTGCAGCTTGTTAACCGGGAAAGTCCATTGGGCCAAGATGAGCCTTTTTTCAATGGAGGCCCGGGGAGAAAAGCTCCACAATGAATATGAACAAGAATCAACAAGAAATAGTAATAAAAAATCAATACAGTAATAGTTCGATTTTATATACAAAAAGGAGATATACCAGAGATTAATGCATGAAGCAAATAAGCAGCTAAGCAGTACTCAAAATATGAACACAATAAAAGTCATTGTTACATCAGTAGTATAGAAACTTGAAAAAAAATACAGTAGTCAAAACATATTATGATTCAATAAAGGTCATTGTTACATCAGTAGTGAAGACCCTAACAAGGGGAGTGTCCACTGAATGGTGCACAGCAACAGTTATCCCACTCCACAAAGGGAGAGCCACCACTGATCCCAGGAGCTATCGACCTATTAGCCTGACGAGCTTGGTCTGCAAGGCCATGGAACGTATCATCATGGAACTCATAAACAAAGACATTGGTAACCTCCAAACTCTGGATCCCACCCAGTTCGGGTTTGTGAAAGGCAGATCATGCCTCCTGAACCTGATCGACTTCTTTGAGGCAGTCACCAAAGCCGTAGATGAGGGTAAGGTGGTTCACACAGCCTATCTTGACCTCGCCAAGACTTTCGACACCATCCCCCATTCTGGAATTATAGCTAAACCCACTAAACTAGGTATAAATCCCTACGTCACAAGATGGGTTGCCAACTGGCTCACTGACAGAACCCACACTGTAAAAGTTGCAGACACCGAATCTGACCTCAAAGCAGTGGCAAGTGGAGTACCACAGGGTTCCATCCTGGGACCTCTCCTGTTTGGTATCTACTTCTCTGAAGTACAGGCTAACACAGAAGGCCTCTGGCTAACGAAGTTTGCAGATGACTGCAAACTAGGAGCCATAGTCAAGTCCCCAAATGATGTGGACATCCTACAGAAGGGCCTCGCTGAGACAGATGCCTGGTGTCAGAGCCATGGCCTCAAGCTCAATGCCAAAAAGTGCAGTGTCATCCCCTTTGGTAAAACCTCTGCACCCATGAACTACCACATAGGCAGCAATCTACTTAACACTGAATGTGTGATAAGAGACCTTGGGACCCAGGTGGACAGTAGTCTTTCCTTTGATAGTCACATTGCCACAATAGTCAGAAAGTCCTTCTACATGGCACACCTCATCGTAAAAGGGTTTTCATCCAGGAAAAAAGAGGATATTGTTCCCCTCTACTCGACACTCATTAGACCCATTATAGAGTACAGTGCCCCTTTTGGAATGTACCTCACAAGACATCTGCAGCAGCTAGAAAGGCGACAGAAGTACCTCACAAAGAGGATTACTGGCCTCAAACAAATGCCCTACAC
>NC_056742.1:394473445-394495939 GCF_019279795.1 Protopterus annectens
TCCTCCCAAAGACAAGCTGTTTAGGCTTATTATCTGCTTACGAAACACTACTTGGTTTGCATTGGGAAACTTATCACCCTGAATCACACATGTAAAGGAGCTTTTGGTTCTGTGGAATTTATCTGGCTGACAAACTGAAACAAATGAAACAATTAAACTGCTATTAAAGTATGGATAAAAGCTGGAGAATAAAGGGAAGGAGTCAATCTTCAGATGTGGTTATCTTTAAAGGGACTTGTGACTAGCTTAGTAAAATCAACTGAGGAGAGTTTTGCGGAAAACTTAGAAGAGTTATGTCACTGCATATTTTTGTTGAAGTTCTCTAAAACCAAAGTCTCATATCTGGGATGGAAGAGAGGAAGGTGGGGAGTAGATTTTGTGTGGATAAGAAACCATTATCGGAGTCAAGGAATATGCAGTAAATCACTAAAAGATTGGGAACTGGCATTTCAGGTTCAGAAAAGCCTCAGTACCTTAGATTTAATAGTGTGGGAGAATTTAATTAGGTAAGTCAGGTTACTGCAATAAAAACGTAAAGAAGAATACAAATAGCTACTAAATATAGCTGACATACAGTGGCTAATGCTGAGGTGGTATGGCGGTAGCATTGTTACCTCACAGCAAGAGGTTCTCCCGTTCAGTTCTCGGCTTGGCTTGGGAGTGCCTTCTGTGTGGAGTCTGCATGTCCTCCCCACGGTTGGGTAGCATTCGAAAGAAATGCAGGTGTAAATGGGCGTGCCTTCATTGAAGGTTGTGCGTCGAGCTGGCACCTCGGCGTTTCGTAAAAATCTACTGCCAATCATTAGAGGACCGGAGTTCCGCTGTGGCGACCCCTTACAGGGAAAAAGCCGAAAGACAAACAACAACAACAGTACAAATGTATTTTTAAAAGTGCAAAATAGCAGGTGTTCAGTAAATGTATGCAAACCATAGCTGACTACAGCGGATGTTGCTCTGCACTTGGCACACTCATTTTGATGGCTGGAAGGTTAGAAGGCTACGGGTTCTATTTTCACACCAGCTACTTGGATTACTGCAGCTTTCAGATGAGATGATAAATTGAGGTCTGATCTGTCTGTGTTGATTGTAGCTCAGGTTGTTGGGAAAGATCCCATGGCTTTTATCAAAAAAACAGTAGAAATGGTTTTATTAATTAGGTCATAAAAAAGTTCCATTACAATAATCAAAAACTACAAACAAACTATAATCAGCCAAAAAGCTGTATAAAGCATTGCATAGTGATATTTACTTGCTCTAAAACAAGAAACAAAAAACAAGTAGAATATTGTGTTTGGCTTTAATACACAATAAAACTTTCAATACAAGTTTGATACAGACACAAATTAACAAGTAACAAAAGTGCTCCTGTCCTTCATTAGCATAAAAAGTTATTTCATCATAGTCATTTTATATAAAAACGAAGTCACATGACCATGTAATGGAGCAACCATAATTGCATAATTACATATAATGACATCAGATGTGCTCGGAAACAGCTTAGAAACAGTATTACAGAGGCTTAAATATTTTCTGACCCTCTTTCTTAAGTAGGACTTAATAATATGGGAGGGTTAAACCTCAGCCTCATCTTGGAAGGTTTCTACATCACAGTAACCTTTTCTGATTTGGAGACTAGCCTACCACTATGATTTTTCCCTCACAGGGGCCAAAGCGAAGACAGTGGTCTCACGAGCAAAGCCACATACTAATGTCGCAGTGTATAGGAGTGGCTAATGGTAAATTACCATGTGCGTTCCCCTGGAAATGATCATGGCTTTCAGTTTACTTGGCTGAGTAGAATTTTACTGCAAGAGGTAAAAGAGACTCACCCATTTACTTTTATGGAAGTGCTTGCAGTACAGCTAAGCACAATGGAGCCATAAATATGGCAGTGAGTCCATGTGTGCATATGTGTGGATATGGGTGTGCATGTCTCTAGGGGCATGAATGAGACTAAATGTGTGCATGTGTGTACGTGTAAGGGTAGTTTATAGTAAGAAAAGGGGTGCATAGGATAAGCCCTCACCCACTACAAACACTTCATCATGTTGGGAAGCAGGGTCAGTCATAACTTGAATCTCAATGATATAAGCATGGAACAACTCATGAATCCCTTCTAAAATATCTGACTTTCAGCTGCTGAACTATATTATATATTCCCTGTTTATGCAAAGCTATAGAATTTAGCTTGTCATAAGAAAGCAGATATGGACTACATGAGGTAAAACACACTTGCACAACCAGTCTTGACAAAGTTTTAAATTCCATCAGATGATGGCCTGACTTTGCTCTCTGGAGAACTACCTTTCCAGTCAGGCTAGAAAATCATAAATGTTAACTTGTTTCTCCACTGTAAGTACGGCAACTGCACGGCTCAAAACGAAATCCAAAAAACCACGTTAACTGATGCTGAGTGGAAATGAACAGGAAGCTAAACACAAAACCCACTGAGTGCTGTCACTTGTTTTTACACCCTCACAAACTTCTTGACCATATGAGTTGTCGACCATCTGAATAACTACATAATACGATTATATTTAACTACATCGCTATTTACTTAATTGGCAAGAAAAAAACAGTGCTTCATTTAATCTAAAACTCATTTGATCGACACTCATTTCATTGGCAATTTCATACGTACTAAATATACCTCCAAAACCCCCATGTTTCCTCTACCATAAATATGCTAACTCCATAGTTGCACAACCACAGAGAAAAAAAAATGTTCCTCACACACTGGATCACTGTTGGCATGCATGCTTAAACTTCCAGATGTGGTGGAACAACATAAGAGAAGGAATTATCATGGTAAAAATACTGATCAATGCTTATTTGCATTGTAATTTCTACCCTCCAAAACCGCACCAGCAGTTTTTTGTATACCATTTCACACTTTTCAGTGCAATGTGTCAATCAAATGAGTTTTAGATTAATTGAACTACCCTTTTCTTTGTCAATAAAATGAGCTGACAATCAAATGAATGTAACCCATACATATATAGCTAGTTAGATAGTTTTGACTGAAAGAAAAAGCAGAAAGTGCTTTCGACTGAAAAGCCAGTTCATC
Organism: Protopterus annectens; assembly: GCF_019279795.1. Classification (NCBI taxonomy): domain Eukaryota; kingdom Metazoa; phylum Chordata; order Ceratodontiformes; family Protopteridae; genus Protopterus; species Protopterus annectens. The sequence goes on from NC_056742.1 coordinate 394,476,513, forward strand.
CAAAACAACATGTACATCATAAAAAGCTTTTTTACAGGGGAGCTTGCCCCCTGAACCCCCCCCCCCAAAGTGGGAGTCTCTGCTCCCATACTACTCTTAATTATATAGTCTAACTCCACAATCACACACCCATGGAGAAAGGAAACGAAAATCACCACATACAGTTAGTCAGTGGTGGTGGAGAAACTCAATCATTAAGAAATGTGGGGGAACAACATGATGGTAGGCATTGCCATTCCACACAAAATTGTCTAAATTACATGCCTATTGACTCCCAGGATCAAAATGACTGCAGGAATTCCATCTGTAGACTTCTAAAATTTTTGACAAAATGGCTTTTCAGTAAAATGTACATTCATTCAAAAGTATCTGCATTTTTTCAGTCAAAGCTAACTTTGATGAAATGTGTGTGTGTGTGTGTGTGCACACACATATATATATATATATATATATATATATATATATATATATATATATATATATATATATATATATATATATATATATGTATATATATGGATCTAGGATGTTTGCTCAAGTGAGCAAACGACCGGGCATACTTATGCGAAAGTGCTTTTCACCGAAGAAGCACTTTTGTGTAAATATGCCTGTTGCCGAGGCTGTACTACGATGCGGGTAAGGGAAATTTCCCTTTTCCCCACTGTAGTGCAGTCTCGGAGGGGAATATTAAAGTAGGGGGGTGTGGGGGGCACAGCCCCCCAAATGGGTGGGTTTGATTTGCTTCGTTTTTTGTTTTTTGTGGAGCTGAGCAAGTGGTTAATTTCCTGGAGTTCCTGTTTGGTGATCCAAGCTTTCATTGAATACTGGTTTCGGCAATGTCGTCTCGACATTTAGTATTTGTGGTAAGTCGGTTTTTGATTATCAAGTAGACCAAAACGAGCACACACACACAACACACACACACACACACACACACACACATATATATATATATATATATATATATATATATATATATATTTATATATATATAGTTGTCATTAGCCGTGGTGGTACAGCAGTAGCGTTTTGGCCTCACAGCAAGAGGTTCTCCTGTTCGATTCACGGCTGGAGTAACTTCTGTGTGGAGTCTGCATGTCCTCCTCGTGGTTGAGTGGCCTCCGAAAGACATGCGTGAATGGGCGTGCCTTCGCTGAAGGTTGGGCGTCGGGCTGGCAACTTGGCACCATAAAAATCGACTGCCAATCATTAGCTGACTGGAGTTCCGCTGTGGTGACCCCTAACCAGGAAAAGCCGAAAAGACAAACAATAATATATGGTTGTCATTCAAACAGTTCTCAACTCATTTGGCCAAGAAATTTGTGAGGCTGCAAAAATGAATGACAGCACAAATGTGTGACTGCACATTTGGTAGAAGTGTGAAGGAAAATTAATGTTTGACTGAAAGGTGGTGGTTGTGAAAATGTGCAAGATCATGTTTTAGCGGATAGTGTGTATGTGTGAGTATTTACAGGTTAGGATTAGAGATAGGATTCAGTAAGGTGATATATTTATATATTTAATTTGCACCTCTTTGGTGTTGTGTGTGTTCTGTGTCCTTTTGTCTTGTGTTGTGGACCAAAGCCCCAATGCCCATCTTTACTCATATGTACGAACCCTAACCTTTCTCCTTCCCCTATACTTAACTCTACACATTACATTACTAAAAACCTTTTCCAGTCTTGATCTGAGTTTTGTAGCTGGGGTTGCTGACAGTGGAAGAGAAATTGTAAATGATTTGTGATTCTGTCATTTTGTATGTTACACATTTGTTAAGTTGTTCGTTTTTGTCATCTCATTTGTTTGTCACTCATCTGTGTTATTGACCAATGGTGCTATAACCACATCTATCTATCTATCTATCTATCTATCTATCTATCTATCTATCTATCTATCTATCTATCTATCTATATGTTTGTGTTCACATTGGTTTCCTTCCCAGTGCTGTAACTTCCTTCCGTATTCCAAAGACATGTAGTAGGTGGATTGGACACTCTAAACTGGTCATAGGTATGAGACTGCAGTGTGTGGTGTGGAAGCATAGCAGAAGCAGGGCTAGTCACCCAGCGGTATGAACCTTGACCTAGATGATTGCCACTGATGAAGTGGCATCTTGACCCCATGTGCAAAAATGGTAAAAGGTGTTGTGGATGGATGGATGGATGGATGGATGGATGGATGGATGGATGGATGGATGGATGGATAAATCTTTAGACACAAGGCAGTTTGCATTATGTTTCACTGGTCATTTTTAATATGAAACTTTCACTATACAAAACATTTCATGGGCTGTTTACTTCTGAGTGAAAAGTTTACTAGTCGTTGAAAAATATATACATTTAATAATGCAACTTCAGTCCTTATAACCCTTTTTTACCTGTAGAATAGTCCATGTACCTGTCTGATTTCTTCAATGGTCTATCATGCTCACAATATTATTTACATTGGACATTTGGTTTTGCTTTAGGGACAGTTTTAATTACACTACAACTCTATATGGAGACAGAGCTTCAGGAGTTTGTCACTGCAAATCTTAACCATCACAGTTCTCATCACTGGTTGGGACTGTTCTGATTGCTTTTCTTCTCAGAATGTTGACTTTGACATATTTGCCTTGCACACTTGGCTGTGATTTCACCTATGCAATGTACTATGTTCTCCATGAACTACCTAGGATCTTAGTTCAGCTACTTTGTCAACAGTTTCATCCTAAGGCTGTGAGCTTTCCATTGGTTTCTTGATTCTCCAACTTGTAAGTCTGGTTATTTTCTGCACTTCTTTTCATAGTAGTATTTCTGTTTCTACTGATTTGTTTTCAGCATTTTCTATACTTTTTGTTGGATTTCAGGCATTGATAATGTATCAATAATGCAGCCAAAGTAGGACATTTTCTTTTTACCCTTCTGCTCCTTACCAGCTAAGCTGCTGGGTGAATGAGTCTCTCTGCTGGAGTATTCCTATATTCTAAATTTTCAACAGGACAATCCTCATAGCATTTGCTGTTGCTCTTTCTTATTGACTTTCCACTGTTTGATAGTTCTCTTCACGTGTCCAGTAGACTGAATGCACCACTGAGTGGGCTTTGTCCAGTAGACTGAATGCACCACTGAGTGGGCCTTGTCCAGTAGACTGAATGCACCACTGAGTGGGCCTTGTCCAGTAGACTGAATGCACCATTGAGTGGGCCATGTCCAGTAGACTGAATGCACCACTGAGTGGGCCTTGTCCAGTAGACTGAATGCACCACTGAGTGGGCCTTGTCCAGTAGACTGAATGCACCACTGAGTGGGCCTTGTCCAGTAGACTGAATGCACCACTGAGTGGGCCTTGTCCAGTAGACTGAATGCACCACTGAGTGGGCCTTGTCCAGTAGACTGAATGCACCATTGAGTGGGCCTTGTCCAGTAGACTGAATGCACCAATGAGTGGGCCTTGTCCAGTAGACTGAATGCACCATTGAGTGGACATTATATGTCAGAACTTAAATTTATAGATAAATCTGAATTCCTGATTTGTGTATTGTGGACACTTGTCAGATATCAGAACAGCAGGACATTACTCTGCTAAACATACTTACATTTTGGGTTTACTGTGAAACATCACATTATATGATGCTGACACACAAATAATCACTGCCATAAGTTTTGAAAGTATCAAACATCACATCCCCAAACAAGCAGCATATAAATGGTGACAAAGTACACAAAACGCTTCTTTTTAGCAGGATACCAAGACTTCCTGCACTTCCAATATGGGAAAAGCCCCCATACCGCCAGTGTGTATATATGCCAACTCCAAGGTTGCGCAAATTCATAAAGGAGGAAAAAGATAGCAAAGAAACAAAAAGTGATTTCTCTCTCTTCTCTAATTCTAACAAAGGACACAATGCATCAGTGCTTAAATTTTAAAATGTCATCCAGTGGAATCCAACAAAATCGTCCAATTGGAACATTCTGAGTGTCACATGACCAGCCCACAACACACAGTAGTGTTTCCTTATACATGATGCCTGTCGGTTTGATTATTTCTAGTAACTTTGAACAAGTATTCACACATATATGATACCTGACTTATTTGAACTGGAAAAAAATCAGTAACCACTCAGCTCCATGCAATCAGTCCCATAACATACAGTAGAGAAATAAAGCCCTATGTATGGCCCTGGTGACTTACTTTCTATTAGCATCTGTGGTGCCTGAAGCACTGGCAGAGTAGGGTGGGAGTGCCCATTGGGGGGGGGGGGTTGCTCCTGGATGCTCCTCAGTGGATGCCAGGATAATGGAGGTGGTGCTGTCCTTAATGGAGGAGGGGTGAGAACAGTGGCTGAGTTGCCATAAAGGGGGATGATATGCCAACATTTCCCCATTGCACACTCACCCATCTAATGTTCTCGACCATATGCAGTTCAATGTTCCAAAAAGTCAATGTTATGTCATAAACCCATATACATACAATACTTTTACTATTTGTTATAGCACTACATATAAAACTGCATAACATAAAGACAAAATCACCTTTCTTCCTGTTATAGTCATTTCAGTAATAGAAGATGTATAAGTTAAATACAATAATAAATAAACTTAAATCTCTACAACTATCATGGAAACCTGTGGTTCCTAGTCTGAATATGAAAACCTAAACAGAGTAGCAGTGCTTTATTCAGTCTATATTTTACTTAATCTATGTATCTGTCTCATTTGCAGTTGGAGTAAATAATAGTTTGACTTTGTTGTATATTTGCTAATCCAGACTTTCTTGTTGTGGTTTCAATGTGTTTCAAACATTGTCTTCATATGGAAGTTGCAACTTTGTAGATATAGGACAGCTTCTTTTTCACAGATGTCCTCACTGTAACTATTACAGCATGTGTTATTTACTTATTTATCAGTTTATTACATTTTTAATCAGACAAATGAACTGGCCTGCGGACATGACCTGGGCCAAGTAGGCAGAGACAACAAGTAGAAGAATATATAATAGATACTGTAAGCATATATGTGCATTAAACATAAGTGTTTGTACACATTACATATCAGAGTATTAAACATAAATGCTGGCATACAATCTATTCTTGGAAATGCTAATTCCTTGTTTCTGATATTGTCAAGTAAAATCTGACATTACTCTGCTGCGTTAAGTTTATTTCTCCATTACTGAAATAACAGCAGACATTTTTATGATGTGCATTATTATCTCTTTTATTGTAAATACACCATAGTAAAACAGAAAAAAAAAGCCTGTCATCCATGAACCAGTTCACATAATCTTTATTCATTATGGTAGCCATATATTAACAATGTGGAACATTACTAGACAATTATCTCACTTTTTGTCCATGTTACTGCCTATATATAAATCAGGCAATTCAATTAAATTAGGAATTGTCTAACTCATTCCCTTCAGTATAGCTCTTTTGAGTCTTCACCTTTAACTCCCAGTGGGTGCGGCCTGAGCCTTTAAAAAATGAAGTTATCACCTTACAGGTCAAATATCAGTACAGTCGTGTTTGCCATCATGCATGCTTCAAGATAAAATATTCTGATACTTTGTACATAACATGGTTTTGGAATTCTTAATGCAAATATGAACAAGCAATATTTGATGCCTAGATGTGCAATAGGAGGTAACTGCAGATGACAACACAAAATGTAGCCTAGAACTAGCAAAAGTACTACAAAAATGTTTAGCAGCAAAAATGATTTAGCCTTCTAAATGCTAAACCCTTGCTTCTAATATTGCCAGCAAGTAGCATCTCATATTCCTCTGCTTTGAATCTTTTTGTACACTACCCGACCACTGACGCATTTCCTCGTATTCGGCATGTATTATCCACATCTACTGCACAATCATCTTTCGCATTTTAATTTATACTCTGGCAGGTCAATAGATCTAATTTCCATTATGATAAAACATACCTCATTTTCTCAGGATGGGGTCCAGGCCAGTGCTACAGCATCTAGATAACTAGATTACAGATACATTTTAAAAGTAATTTTCTCTTTAAACATTTGTACTTTAAGAATGAAATAAAATTATAACTGTACAGAACAGATGGATTATAAATAATAAACAATTTTCATATTAAATAACACCAAACAGTTAAAGACTGGCTTACCTTTATTTTGCATGAGTTTGAAACAGTTCTTATGCAATCTTATGCTATTCATTATTGGATTATGTTTGTTTAAAGTTTGCTGCTCTTAAAAAACTTGCAGAAAAGACCATGTTTTGTTATTAAAAATGAATTCCCCATGCTCCATTCAATTTATATATTTTGTAAGCAGCCATATTTAAGTTATATATAAATAAATATAGTTAAAGAATTCTATATTCCAGAAAAGGAATATCCTGCCTAAGAAGAGAAATAAAGTTGTTTACATCACTTGATATATCTGTTTTTAAAAAAAAAAAAGCAATACAATTCAAACATAGTTGTCAGTACTGAATCTTATATCTTTCTTTAGCATGAGACCACAAGCTACCAGATTTTTCTGCATATCTTTTTATATTAGAATAATTCTATTCTACGTCTTCAGGAAACTTAATAATATTTTTTGTCTCAACAAGGAATATTGCTTTCTCTGGTATGTTAAATAGTTTTTGTCCCTTTTCTAAGGAATAGTTTTATTTATTTATTTATTTAACATTTGTTGACCGGGAATGTCCGACTAGGTTCCACAGAGCGTGTTTTCAGCGGAGGCCCGGGGAGAAATGCTCCTGATGCATGTCTTTGGGATGTGGGAGGAAACCGGAGTACCCGGAGGAAACCCACGCGAACACAGGGAGAACATGCAATCTCCACACAGAAGGCACCCCAGCCGAGAATCGAACCGGAGAACCTCTTGCTGTGAGGTGACAATGTTAACCACTGCACCACTGTGCTGGAAAAATAATATGTGCCATGGTACCACTTTTTGTGAATAATTTAATCCAAGACCAACAGAACTTTGTTTTCTCTGTGAAGTTTGATGAATTATTATTATCAAATCTTCTTACATTAAATCCTACTTTGGAAGAAGGATTAGTCCAGGTTGCTCTTAAAATAAGGTATTTATCTAAATGAAGGATGAACCTAATAGAAACAGTCCTTGGAAGAGAGCCTTGCTTAAATGGTAATTTCACCAAGCACCTGCGTGTTATCTCTATACCACAGAAGATGACCTTGACAGTAATAGACCTTGGGGGAGATGATAGCTTAGATGGTGGTTCAACCAAGAAACTATATGCCCTTTCTATACCATAGGAGAAGCCCTACTGGAGTATTCATCAGCCTGGCTAACAACAGGAAAAACAATACTCCTACTTAAGAGTGAACCTGAAAGCCATCTTAAAAAATAAAGACCAATAACTTGCCTTCCGATGATGTATAAACTATACACCGGAATTAATGCTGACACAGATTATTGTCATTTAGAAGAAAACTCAATCATGGCAATAGAACAAAAAGGTAATAAAAGAAAGTCATATGGAACAAAGGATCATTTGATGTTAAATAAAGTCATAATGGGGAACTGTAAAAAGGGGAAGAATCTAAGTATGGCATGGATATACTACAAAAAAAGCATTTGACAGTATCCCACATTCATGGATAAAAGAGTGCTTAAAAATGTATAAGATACCACTACATCGACTGATTACATTAAAGCGACCATCAAACAGTGGCAAACCACTTTACAATTAAGCCACGATAAAGGGCAAATTATTATTCCAGCGATAAAAATTCAAAGGGGGATATTCCAGGGTGACTCTGTCACTGCTGGTCTTTTGTCTTGCCCTTAACCCATTAAGCTGTCTACATAACATATTGCGGGTGCTGCAAAGAGCATTTCTGGCTAACATCAAAGACTTGAAACAATACTAATTTCATAAACTTTAATTATACCTTGACTTAGGAATGTGGTCCATTCCCGTCATGGTATTAGAAATCCAAAAGTATTGGAGAAATTAAGAGTGCTCATATTTTAGGAAGCCATGAAATTAAGTTAACCATATTACTCACTTCTATGTTTTCATGCTCTCCAGATATTCTAAACAAACTCTAGTTTGGTATCTAATTTATCTTTTTTCAAGGGCAATTCTAAAATGATTGTAATGATTTATCAAAAGTCTTTTTTAATGAAGCTTCTCAAGAAGTGGATTTTGATGACATTATTTTCCCCACAAATTTAACTGAAAATGTTGACAGAAAAACTGTTAAATTCCACAAGCTATAAATGCAATGTTGTACTTATGGCCAAAGTAATATATTTCCAGAAGAAAATTTCCTTGGTGTTATATTGGACTGAAATTTGAAAACTTCCTGTCATACACTAATAAATATGCTGAACAATTTTAAATGGTTGCCTCTAGTCTGCCATCTTGTTTTTGGCTCCTGACATTTCTTTTTCAATTAAATACTTTGATTGTACTAAATGTAAGCTGCTAAGAAGCTATTCATGGACCATGATTTTTCCATATAGCGCATGTAACTAGCAGGGCTTTGCTAAATATTTAAACTGTAGTCCTTAAAAAAATTTCCTGTCTAGCAGTTCTGCTGTTTATTCTGGGCCTAACAGCTATCACTTAAAACTATTAATGAAGCAAAGGAAAAGTATTTCATAGCATCCTTAATTACCTGTATTTACATGGATAAAAGCAAAATATCACTAGCTGAAAATGAAAGTACTTACCAATTTGTCTACATAATATTGACATGTAACTCATTTGTGTTCTTCAGAAAAATATTCCTCTGTCAACCAGTTTTTCCACTTGTGCCATGGGTACCTTATAAAACTCTGTCCCAATAAACTAGTGTAATTATTCAACAAAACTGTGCTAGAATTGGTGAATATTTTATTTAGACACAATGCTAGGGAATTGGATGCATTATCTACCAATATTAAGAAGTTATATATAAAAAAATGAGTCTGACAATATCCTAAAATGGGTGGGCAATAAGTGTGACAGTGTTTTGGAATGGAAACAGGAAAAAATTGATAGAACAATAAAGTTTATTTAAACCATATTGTTTATCCAACACCTAAGATTACTCTGAGAGAGACAGTACAAACTTGCATAATCATATGGAGGTCTCATATATAAACAACAATGTTATCAAGCAGTCTGCACCAAATCACACAGTTTGGCAGGACACAGAACCAATCAACAATTGAATTAATAGAGTTGCAGGACACTGGATGTAGGAATTAACAGATACAACCAACAGGGAGAGGCAGATGGGATCACAGGCAATTACCGGACAATTAAATGTTCAAACAGTTGTTTGGGAGAAGGATGGTTTTAAGATTTTCAATTACAACAGCTTTACTAAAACTCCTTTGTTGTTTGATTTGTTTTGCAAAGGTTTTACCATCATCCCAGCAAAAGAAATTAACATCATTGATCTAATTCAAGTGCTGAAGCTCTTTGTTATGGAAAATAATTTGGATTTGGACCACTCTAACAATGATAATTACAGACTGGTAAATGACTCTGTGATCCCTACCTGGAGAAGTACATTTAAATCCCCACTGAATCTTAGTTTAGTAGCATTGCAGAAACTTTGTGTAATAGAATTTAGATAACTGATACAAGAATGCAGATCTAAGTTCTATAGCTTAAGAAGTGATGAACATTTATTATTGAAAAGTTTGCACTGCAATTGATCAGTCAGAGTTATGAAACCTGATAAGGGTGGGGAATTGTACTGATGGCTATACTGATTAATCATGTAAAATTATAAGCTTGTTAATGGACAAAAATATATATGAGGTTGTCTCTACAAATGAGATTTACTACTGCATAGTAAGACTGATACAAACATAGCTTTTTTCAGGATCCCTAATCTGTATAAGGATATGGTAGATCCCCCTTAGAAATGTTTAGTTTTATCTGGTTAATCTGAAACAAAACCTTTCACATCATTTACTGATTTTAGGCTGAACATTTTTCTTTATGACAAAGACAACATCCTAAAGGATTTGTGGCATTTTTAAGTGTTCTTAGGGATAGTATGTTTAATGAAGCTGCAACCTTCATGACAGTGGATGTAGCAGAGGTATTTACATCCATTAAATACACTAAGGATATGGACTGGTTTAATGAAGCATTAATGATGGATCCAACTTTCACTATGCATTAAGGAAGGCTAATTACTGATTTGAAGCAGCTGAATCTGGAGAATAATTGTTTGTATTTTGATGGAATCACAATGGGGGCTGGATGTGACCAAACGTATGCTAATATAGTTATGTGGATTTGGGGAAAAACATATTTTAACCTCGTAATTTTCTACATATATTCAGACCTACCTGCCTTAATTGGATGATATATTCTTATCCTTGTCAGGGAACACTGAATCTTTGGCATAATTTTTGTCATATTTAAATTCTATCACAGATTTTCTTGGTTTTACCAATCACAATTCCATAGATTTTATTAATTATTTGGATGTCACTTTTTCTAAAAGCTATAATGAAAGACAATAAAAGCCTTCAATGTTCCATATGCCTACATTTTCTAATGTATACCTAGATTATGCCTTTGCTTTGCTAAATTCAGTAGTCATTTTCTGTATAATTAAGTTCTTTGATGAAAATCTTCATGTATAATGTATTGAGATATTTTTGACTTTTTTTCTGTCCTGTTTTATTAGTTTAATGTGGAGCTTATCTCCCCGGGCCTCTACTGAAAATGGACATGTATCCAGTTGGACTAGCCCGGTCAACAAATGTAAAATAAAATAAAAATAAAATAAAATAAATTTTAGCTTCATTCTCTGAAACAAAAAACAGGGTTTGTTAAGGAACAGACAGTGAGAATTTCAGGGGTGATTACAAATGAATCTGTTGTTTGAAGAATTAGAGATCTTATTTAACATGTTTTTACATCAGGGATACTCCAAGACTTTGCTTAACACCATATAAATGGAAGTAATTGATGAGAAACAAGATAAATTGAACTCTATACTCACTCAAGAATTTTGGACAAAACCAAAAATAATGGGAGGACAAAGGCCAAAAATCAGGGACAGAAATATTGCTCTTTTAAATTTAGAAAGTTTCTAGAATAACAGGCTTTATATTAGCACACATTTTCTGAATTATAAGTTTGAATTTCAAATGTCTATCATTATTTAATGACTTCAATTCTTAAATGATTTGCCAGAAACATTACAAATATTATATGGAATAGACTAAAACGATGAGTCAAAAATCTGGATATTCTGCAAAATTGTGGACACTTGAGACGTATGCCACACCCATTCATACTAGTTAACTTTACTACATTTATCTGTTTCACAATATCTTTACTATGAATCTTATCATGTTACAAGTCCATTGTTTGAGAACTGGGTCTACATTAGTTTGCTGAACTCTAACTTTAGCGAACACCCATTCAGTGGCCGCACTTCAATGAAAATTGCATCAGTGATTCACTGAATTAACCAAGGGCCAACTACTCCACTTTGCCCTTTTCTCCACTGTAGTGTGACCTCAGAGTTGTTTTATATAGTTGGGGGGGTGCAGCCTCCCAATCGGGGATGTGAGGGGCCAAAGCCCCCCACTTGGGTGGGTTCAATTTAGTTGTGTGTTGGCCTGTTGTATTGCAGGGCAAGTATTTACTTGCCCTTGGTGGATTCAGCAAATCGCTGAAATGATTTTCACTGAAGTGCGGTCACTGAATAGGTGTTCGCTGAAGTTAGACTTTGGCAAATTAATATAGACCCATGAGAAGTGTGCATTTTTCTGCTTGGTAGAGCAGTGAGATGCCTGTGCAGTTTAATGCTTATGTGGTGTCAGTGCTTCTTGGTATAAAGCAAATGAGTAGAGCAATTTGCTTGGTGTGCCAACAAATGTAATAATTAGTAATACAGGCCTGCACATCATTTCATACCTGTGCACTGACAGTGAATCACTATAAATCTCAACCTTAGTTCACATCACTGGGCACACAGCAGACGAGATGCAGATGAGATGCAGTCTGCCATCTGATCCAAAATCTAAGATATATTCAGAGGTTTTAACCCCCGCCCAGGTCTGTCTATCTTAAAGTTGCAACCTAAAACAGATGACTAACATAGTACATAAGACAAGCCCATTCATTACCTGCTTCTGCTGCAATGATTGTGTTCACCAGAGTAGCATGCTAATTGAAGGTTCACTGACTAATTGAAAGGTTTTTGGTTTACTTCTAAATGTTGCATGCATCAAAAATCAGAAAGCTCTATTTCTTTGTGGTTCCTTTCCAGTTGTAACATTTTTGTGTCCTGTATATTGAAGGAACTGTTTAAACTTGTGTTATCTTGCCTAAGTGTTCCACATGAGGTACAGAAATATGTTATGGCACATGCTTCTACTTCCAATGGCCAGACTAACATTCTACTTGACTGTTCGCTGATGGCTTTTTGCAAGCAGTGCCAAGCATCCTTTTTAAATAGCGTACACACACCAAGTGCCAGAAACCTGTCTGCTCTAAGTTCTTTTTTTTTCTTGTGTGTGTGTGTGTGTGTGTGTGTGTGTGTGTGTGTGTGTGTGTGTGTGTCTCTGTGTGTAAGCACACATGTGTGTGTGCATGTGTGCATATGTGCATGTGTGCGCAAGCACACACGCACACGTGTGTGTGTGTTTGTGTGTGTGTGTGTGTGTGTGTGTGTGTGTGTGTGTGTGTGTGTGTGTGTGCAAGCATGTGTGTGTGTGTGTGTGTGTGTGCGTGCGTGTGTGTGCTATATATTGAAGAAGTTGCTTGAACTTGTGTTATCTTGTCAAAGTGCTTCCCAAAGGAAGACAGACATATCTTTTGGCACTTTCTTCTACTTTGGTGATAGTGATCTTCAGATTAATATGCTAAATGACTGCTCACTGAATGGCTTTTTGAAGATAGCTCCAAGTTTCCTTCTTAAATAGTATACATGCCAGAAGTCAGAAAGTTCTATTTTATTTCCTACAGTTTATATTTTTTATCTAGTCTATAACAGTCTTTCAGCAGCATACTGCTTATGTTGTTTTTGAAAATTTGAATTTGTTTCTGTGAGATAAATCGTTGCGCTTCCTGGTTACATGCATATTTTTTCTAGCATTACTCTCTTCTAGTCCCCAGAACAAATCTTCAGCAGAGATGCCTTATGAGTGGATGAAATAACCATGATTTAAAGCCTGTAAGGAGGACTCTGGTTGGATATATGCTTTACTATAGAGATAATCTTATTCAGCCAAACCAATATTCAGTATATTCCATACTTGTTAATAGACAGTAATGCAATTGTGAAAACTGGAACGATTTCTTATTCCACATAAATTTGGAGTGCAAAATAAGTAGCCCAGTTTGAGGAGAACAAGAGAAAAAGAGAATGGATTATGCCAAATTTGGGGTTCACAAAGTCTGTCTAACCCAGCAATCTATTAATTTATTCTATTGAGATATCTCCATTTAGTTGGACAGAAAAGAGAACAAGAGAGAGCGAGAGAGAATGTAATATGGCTAATTTGGGGTTCTGAAAGTCTACCTAACCCAGCAATCTATTAATTTGGGTTCTATTCAGATATCTCCTTTTAAATCATGTAAGTAATCTAAGGCCTTTATTGCACTCTCATTAAAGGAAAGGATACTGAAACAACAGGCTGGTGTAGTGGTAGTCACTAGATCATTACCATGTTCCCTTCTTTCTTTTAATCCAAAGAGAGAGATAGAGAAAGAGTAAGTTTTAAACAGAACCAATCTTCATTCTCACAAATACAAATGACAATGTCCATTTGAATGCAAATGGAGCAGATTTCCCTCTGCCTTGTAAGCTTAGTGCATGACCAGGAAAGTACAAATCCCACTAACAACCACAAAGGAAAATAGTTAATTTATTCAGTGTTTCAATAATGTTGATGTAGATGTTGGTACACACACACACACACACACACACACACACACACACACACACACACACACACACACACACTTGGGAGTTGCTTGGAAACAAAGCTTTATTCATTAAAAAACACTGTAAGGCTAAACTTGTACACCTTGAAAGCAGCTTTAAAGTTTTCCTCCTACCAAGAAAACTTCATGAAACTTCTGGCTACAAATCAGTGTCTACCCATAAGGTTGTGCATTGTGGGCATTAATTTAGGAGAGGAAAAAAAACTTACATTGCAGCATTTACTTTGTACCACATTCAGCACTGTGGCTGTTCTAATGGAATAATTAGGTGAGTAGAATGGTGCCACATTTCACTGAATGCATGTTGTTTCTAGAGTCACCACCAAGCCATTCTTTTGCTATGTCAAGAATCTAAGTGGCAATGCTCAGATCTGCTCATAGTTAGTGCAGAATGGCACAAAATACACTGAGCCGACCGATATCACCAACATCCTGGCAGACAGGTTCAGAGCAAACTTCACCCCCCATCTCACCCACAAAAGGGCCCATAACCATACCAGAAGAATGTAAAGTTCCTGAAATCACAGACACTCAGGTTAAAACAGCCCTCTCCAAAGCCAAAAACACAGCATCAATGGGACCGGACAGTGTCCCAGGCTGCGTCCTACATGAGCTCAAAGACGAACTAACCCCTCACCTAAACACACTGTTCAAACTCAGCCTCTCCACAGGCTACATACCCATAGAGTGGCGCACAGCAATGGTTATTCTGCTTCACAAAGGTGGAGCCACAACAGACCCCGAGAACTATAGCCCTATAAGCCTGACTAGCTTGGTCTGCAAGGCTATGGGACGCATCATCATGGAACTCATTAACAGAGACATTGGGAACCTCCAAACACTGGACCCTACCCAGTTTGGCTTTGTTAAGGGCAGATCATGCCTCTTAAACCTGGCGGACTTCTTTGAGACAGTTACCAAGGCTATAGACGAGGGAAAGGTGGTACACACAGCCTACCTAGACCTCGCTAAGGCCTTTGACACCATTCCCCATTCTGGTATTATATACAAGCTCACCAGCCTGAACATAAACCCCTATGTCACAAGATGGGTTGCCAACTGGCTCACGGACAGAACCCACATGGTAAGAGTTGCGGGAGCTAGATCCGACTCTAAACCGGTTACAAGTGGCATTCCCCAGGGCTCAGTCCTAAGACCCCTCCTGTTCGCCATATACTTCTCAGAGGTACAGGCAAGCACAGGAGGACTATGGCTGACCAAGTTCGCAGACAACTGCAAACTAGGGGCTATAATTGACTCTCTGGCTGACACAGACATCCTCCAAAAGGGTCTCACTGAGACGGATACCTGGTGTCAAAGTCATGGCCTCAAGCTAAATGCCAAAAAGTGCATAGTCATCCCCTTTGGAAAAAACAAAGTATCCACAAACTACCACATAGGTGGTAGTCCCCTAAATACTGAAGACGCAATAAGGGATCTGGTGACCCAAGTAGATAGTAATCTCACCTTTGATAATCACATTGCCAAAGTGGTTAGAAAATCCTTCTACGTGGCCCACCTAATCACAAAAGGGTTTGCATCCAGATCAAAAGAGGTCATTGTGCCCCTCTACTCATCACTCATCAGACCCATCATAGAGTACAATGCCCCATTTGGGATGTACCCTACAAGACACTTGCAACAGCTGGAAAGATCACAGAAGTACCTCACCAAGAGGATCACTGGCCTCAAACAGATGCCCTATGCAGCTCGACTGAAGAAAATCCAGTTGTACTCGGTTGCATACAGCCTACTCAGAGGTAATCTCTGCCTGACATACAAGGCCATGTCCAACCCAGAATTGATGGACATGCTCCACCTAAAGAGAACCTTATCCCCTCGAGCCACACACTCTAGGGATGTAAACCTCACCACAACAATAAATAGGACGTGCCGGAGGGATAGATTCCTATCCCAGAGACTTCCCATGCTTTGAAACAAGATCCCAATCTACATTAGGCAGAGCTCCTCGCTAACACTCTTCAAAAGAAACCTTGAAGAGTGGATGGGAAACAGAAAGTTTACCTCGGGGATCACTTCAGTGGCTCTGCTGGAGAGAGGCACAGGGAACTAATCTAAGGGGGCGGCGAAAGCCAACACATTCTGGCTAGGCTTATAAATGCCTTCGGGCAGATAGCCTAGTACCAACCTATGAACCTAAGCTATGTCATAGGGATGACACTCATCTGTGCTGGTGCTGTCCCAGGTTTAGCAACAATACATTCTACTCCATTTGAAGGATCAAAAAGGTCTGGACAGGATCAGTCTGCCTACATTTTAAAAAAGATTAATAAATAAAATAAATGAATAGCCAAACAATATACCAAGTAGTCAGAGGCCTATGTGGAGTTATATGAAACCAGTACAGTGTTACTATCCTCTGGCAAAGACCACAGCTGTGGTCATCCATAAGAATCTATGGTAGATGAGTAAAGTCTACCCCCGGGATTCATGAACCTTGCGCCAGGCGCCCGCATAGCGTCGGCGTTATAAAGCCAAATATGGCCACCGAGCGATTCAGGTATGAACCAATCCCACGTGCACTACCGCCCCCGGCGTAGGTATGCTAAACACACTGTGTGCGGTATTGCACCATGCAAATGAAGGCAAATATCGATCCACGAAGTGGCGCAGGCGTAGCGTAAGGGCACGGAAATGTAAACCAAGAAAAACGGTTTACATTTACCCAAACATGACCAAGGAGTAATGGAAGGCTGTCAACGTCAGGTATCATACAGGTGCAATATGCCAATGGTGAAAGGCACCGAGAATGTCCAAAGAAAACATGCACAAAATGTAAATAATGACATAAATGTTATGTACGCAGAAACCACAGCAGAACCCCCGGATATGTGCACAGAAGGTGCAAAACAATGAAATAATATGACAAATGTCCTAAAAGAGCAGTATAATACACATCAGCTGCACAGCCACCACACACCATAGTATGTATGGAAAGCCTCAACCCCAGCGCAAGGGTTGTCAAGGAGTGGCGGCAGTGTTCGGCGCCATAACCATGTATTAGCAGTCAATGCCATGCAAATGAGGCAGATAATAGTGAATCGCAAAACCGGCGCCGGTGTAAGGATGGAGCAAACGGCGCAGCGGTAGTATACCGAGGAGTGGCCTACACGGAATACATGTCAATTGCAGAGGGGTGTGCCACTGTAGGAGGAAGCACATTGGAGGCCAGCAAACATGGGCTGTACAATGTACATCACAGCAGCAGGACCGGCGTGTGAGGAAATAGATGTGCTGAGAGTACATAATGCACGCACAGATGCATGTGCACGAGGATGACTACGTTCCCCAACCCAGTCATGTGACGGCCTCCCCGTCAACAACCACGGATATAGGAAGGTAATGCGGAGAATATGAGGAAATGCGGAAGCAGTGTAATTGGAGCCGTAATGAGCAATCAACACCAATCAATCCAGGAAGGGCAAACGGCGGCAGCTGACAACTCTGCATGCAGATTCAAGCAAAACGGGAAAGGGGAGGCATAGGAATGCAAAGATAGTAGGGGATGTAGTAGAAATGCAAAGAGCAAAGAACCGAAATAGCACAGCCAAGTACAGAGGTAGCATAACGGCGGCGGCAGACAAAATGCATCATATGCCATGTGCCTGCAGGATGCACTGCAGGCAATAGTAGGTGCAACGTGCAGAAACAGTAATGTAAGATGCAAAGCTAAGCCAATGCAGGCAACTGTAATGTAACACTAAAGGCAATACCGTTGCAGTTGCAACGGTAAAACACTGAAGATAATCCACAGATACGGCTGCACAGACACACCCAATGACATCACTGGGTATACAGCACAACAGTATAAAGTGTGAATGCACACAACACACAGCGCGATTTCTCAAACGCCGCACCATAGGGTGTAAACACATGGGGAACTTTTAATATGTATATGTTGGGTGCCGCCGTGGCCGTGATGCATAGGTATGTGTCAGAGACAGACGGAGTTGCGAAGGAGGGTGCCGACAACTACCGTAGGCCTCATAGGAGAAGGAGAGTGTTCAGACCAAGGGTGACCTACCAGGGGCTGCAAGACCTGGAGATAGTAGAGCGCTACAGGGTGGACAGGGACACGTTACAGCAAATAGTGGAGCTGTGCCGGCCACGCCTGAGAACACGAGACAACAGAGGGGAGCCCATCCCAGTGGACACAAAGGTATGTGTGAGCTTGCGAATACTGGCTACAGGTACCTTTCAAAGGCCAACCGGGGATATAATGGGCATCTCACAGGCATCAGCATCCAGGGTACTACACCAGTTCCTGGATGCCATGTTATGACATGCCCATGAATATATAAACTTCCCCAGATCTCAGGAGGAGTTGGCTAGCAATATGCGCCACTTCCACCGTGTGGCACAATACCCAGAGGTACTGGGTGCGATAGACTGTACACACATAGAAATCAAGTCACCACCCGGGGAGCAGGGTAGACACTACATAAACCGCAAGGGATACCCCTCCATCAATTGCCAGGTCGTGTGCAATGCGCAGGGCATTATTATGGATGTGTGTGCTGGCAGCCCTGGAAGCTACCACGACTCCCATATCTGGCATGTCTCACAGCTGTATCAGGTATTTGCCAGGGGGGACATCACACAAGGTCACCTTGTGGGGGATGCTGGCTATGCACTGGAGCCGTGGATGATGACACCCATCAGAAATGCACACACACACATGCAAGAACGCCATAATGAAGCACACGCACAAACCAGAATAATCATAGAGCGTGTGTTTGGGATGTTGAAATCACGGTTCCGGTGCTTGGATACATCCGGTGGAGCCTTGCAGTACTCTCCAGGCACATGTGCCCACATATTCATAGTATGTTGTATGCTACACAATATGATTCTGCGAAAACAGCTGCTGCAGGGACATAATGGTGTAGGGCCACCAAGCCCGCCACAACTGCCAAGGCAAGCACAGGCACAGGGCGTTCAGCGCCATGAACACACTGTGCCAGCCCCAGTAGGTAGACGGAGGCGTACCCAATATGCCTATGCCTTGGCAAAGAGGGAACACATACTCTGACAGCGTAGGCCCCATGGACTGACACCTCCTACCTGCACACACAGTGAAATGGACGCCACACAAACATGTCTGCCCGTAATGTGTACCGTATGGGCGGACGTGTGTGACTCAACATAGGCACCACCCAAACACTGCACACCCAATAGCCAGCGGAGCATGGAACGCTAACACCTCAACGACGCCGGTCCTACAGCAGACGGCGTGGCCGTATGCTGCCACTTCGGCGCAAGTTGACCACATATGTACTTATGTGCATACACAGATACGGAGATAGATATCATCACACATGTAGATATATATGTACACAAAGACAGAAATAAGGTACAACAGGTAAAAAAGGAAACCCAGGGATGGAAGTTAAGAGAGAAGTAAGAGGCGAAATCTCCACATAGTAAACATAGTGACGACAACCCGATCATCCGGGAGGGTGGGCAGAGCAGGAACGCCAGCCATGGAAATGTCAACC
>NC_056742.1:394524223-394579223 GCF_019279795.1 Protopterus annectens
AATCCCCCCAGCCCAACCTCCCTGGAAAGGCCCCAACAGTTCATCGACAAACAGATGCAGGGTCTCAAGAATATGTGTTATGTTGACTGACTGGAAGGATTCCAGCTCTATTCAGTCGCATACCACTTGCCCAGAGGTGACCTGTGCCTGGCATACAAGGCCATGTCGAACCCAGATTTGATGACTATGCTTCACCTAAAGAATCTAGATCCCTCAGATCCATAAGGGCAGGTGACATACACCTTGACACTGTCATTAATAGAATGTGCTGGTGGGACAGAGTCATCACCCAAACGCTCACTATGCTGTGGAACAACATCCCAGTACATGTGAGGCCAAGCACCTCGCTGGCCTTGTGTTAGTATTGTGACAAGGATGTCTGAATTGATTTATTTAACTCACCTTCTAAATGAATATTTACTTTACCACATTGTGAATCAATACATTTCATTGATATATTTGACATTAGTCATAATCATAAGGTTTATCTCTATATATTATGGTTCATTTATATTACTAGGTGTCTGTAGTTCTTTTAATATATTGGCACAATCCCTAGAACATATATATGTAGCTTAAACACTCAGACATTTGGAAAACATTATGTTGGTTCTTCTTTCATATATATACATATATTTTTATTTTTCTATGAAGAATGTACCTTTTGATGCAATGTCTGATTTACTCACTGTGTGGAATCTGTAACCCAAGTAAAGTGCTTTGCTTGTTTGCCTTTAAGGCATTTAATTAATACGTAGCACATCTAATTTACTGACCACTTAAGGGATTTAAATGTAGTAGGTTGGACTGCATCGTATGTAGTCTGAATAAGTCTGCTTATGAAGCAGACAAAAAGCGCTTCAATAAACTATGGTGACTGCATTTAATTCCAGGTGGGCTCTGAGTGGTCACTGACTGTGTCTACAGTACCTCATGTTTGCTTTGGACTTTCTCAGCTGGTTGTCTGTGTTTCTTGTATGGGGAATGTCAAGTGTAGTCCCTATGTGTATTACCTGTGTAACGCCTTACTGCGGCAGTGTAATTCCACCGGGTTTGCAGTTATGGGTGCCATCTTGGTCATACGCTTGTCCATCCATGAGAATTGCCTACTGGACACTGGTATAGGGCTGTACACATTTCACACCAGCATTTACCATTCTCCGGTGGATGCTTTGCATTATTAGTGGGGAGTAAGGCAGGTGCTACGCCCACACCCCTACCACGGGGCGGGACAAAGGATTACCTGCCAAACGACACCGGGCCCTATTTCTACATACCCAGGATCCCTTGAGTGCAACAGTCGACACTACACATCACACATCCTTCATGTGTGCGGGACTATGATGTGGACGCACTGCTATGGACTCGGTACCCTGGGTATTTCTGTGCATATGTGCTGCATTTCATGGACAGCTATCATCAACATTAAACACGCTTGCAGTGCATATGTGTACCTGTGACGTGGTGACGACAATGAGTTCACATAAGTGATGCCGGAGGCTAGCAGGCATTCAATGAATGGAATTTTTGGGTCCTACAATGGACACCACTGTGCATATGTAAAGTGTAGAGCTTGTCGGACTGTGTCCTTGTGGCCAGTGGGTTTGACTGCTGCTGTGTGTTCACCAATCGTGGATGTCTGCTTGACTACCCATAGTGTGTAGTGCTACGGAAGCCATGTTTTCCCAGACCGGAACCAAATGTTGTACATCCAATGTTGCAGGTTAACAACCGCTTTAATTAATCCCCAGAGGTCCCGGTTGGGAAGTATCGCCACTTTATTGTCGGAACGACACCTCCAGACTAGGTAAATCACGGGCACTTTAGCCCGGTCTTACCGGCCATTTGCAAGTGTGATTAGCAGACACGTGTCAATACATGTATGATAATACATATTGTCATGCTGAAGTTAATCTATGTTATTTGGACAATGGCTTCTGCTATTGACATCCATTGCTGTGGGTGTTGCCGGTTACCATACACATGGCTTTCTCAAAGGCAGTATTCACAATTCTGAACACTACTGTGGTCTCCTTTAAGGACCCTGAGCCAGTGGTCAACAGTACTGCAGCCACTGCATCACTTACATATGCCGTCTACCGGTACCTACAGGACTGCATGGATCAGGCATTCCCTTACCCAACTGTGGTTCATTGTACCAATGCCAAGCATCCAGTGTGGTGTACTCCAGCCATACACAAGCTGTACAGCGAGAGGAGGTGGCTACTACAAGGCGGAGCAGACACCTTGTGAGGTATGACACCCTTGGTCATTATATGTGTAGAGCTACAGGCTGTCATGACATGGTCCAGGGCACGTTCCACAGATATATCTACATGAACCTGGCTGACAATCATACAGCCTTCATTTGCTATGCTGGACACCTGCCAGGTCACTCCCACATATGCTCTGACTGGGTTCACGATGATGTGGAGTTTACTCAACATACACACATTTCCAGAATACGGGCTGACAGGTTTGGTGAGGACATCTACTCACCCTCCCCCCCACATGACGAGATGTCTGTACTGGCGGTTTGTGGTCCCCAAATGTTCTGTGACGCATGGGTGGGACATGCTCTCTCCAGGGTAGTGAACATAGCATCCATGGGACCAGCTGGTGACCCGACTGTGTATTCCACGATCTCATTGACGGATTACACCCACAGTTAGGACAGCTGTTTCTTTGTAGCCTCACCTCGGGTAATGTACCCGGGTTGTGTCACACGGCGACTGTGGTTCCACGTCACAGGGCCAATACCTCCACTGACCCTGGTTATTACTGTCCCATTACCATGAGGAGACCTATCTGCAAAGACATGGGAAGGGATCATACTGCGGCTCGTAGATGAAGGCATAGGGGACCTGCATACTTTGCATCCAACACGGTTTGGCTTGGTCAGGGGCGGTTCATGCGTTTAAAGCATGGTTGACGTTTTTGCGACAGTCACCAAGGCCATTGGTGGGGGTCTTGCAGTCCATACAGCCTACCTCGACCTAGCAAAGGCCTTCAACACATCACCCCCCTCAGGTATCATTGATAAACCCATCGTCTTGGATGTGAACACGTACATCGCAGGATGGGTTGTAAACTGGCTATGTGACATGGCCCACGCGGTCATAGTTGCTGGCAGCATGTCGGACCCACTGCCTGTCGCAGGCGGTGTCCCACAGGGCTCTTCCCTGGGTCCACTCCTCTTATACATCTACATTTCCACAGTACAGGCACACACAGGGGTGTTATGGGCGACATTGTTTGTAGATGACTGCGAAACGGGTGCCATAGTGGGACGGATATCCTTCAAAGGGGCATCCCAGATATGCATATCTGCTGTCAGGGACATGGCCTACAGCTAAATGCAAGGTAATGCAACATCATACCTGTCGAGGAGTACTAGGACACCCCTGTCCAGCATATGGGTGGCAGTCCACTGAGCGCAGGGGTGATTACCAGGGATCAGGGGACAGGAGTTGTCGGTCACCATTCATTCAACACACACGTTGCTATCGTGGTTCGTTGGGACTTCTACATTGCCCACCTGTTTGTGCAGGGATTCACATGTAGATCAGGGTAGGTCATTGTCTCCTTGTACTCATTACGTGTTACACCTATGATTGAGTACAATGCCCCGTTCAGAATGTCTGTGACCCAACACCTGCAGCAGCTGGAAAGGCCCTGACAGTTCATCCACAAACGGATGCAGGGTCTCAGGAATATGTGTTATGCTGACCAACTGAAAGGTTTCCATCCCTATTCCGTCGCATACCACTTGCCCAGAGGTGATCTGTGCCTGGCATCCACGGCCATTTCGAACCCGGATTTGATGACTATGCTTCACCTAAAGAATCTAGATCCGTCAGAATCACAAGGGCAGGTGGCGTACACCTTGGCACTGTCAATAATAGAATGTGCTGGTGGGACACATTCATCACCCAGACACTCACTATGCTGTGGAACAACATCCCAGTACATGTGAGACAGAGCACCTGGCTGGCCTTGTTTTAGTATTTTGACAAGGATGTCTGAATTGCTTTATTCAACTAAACTTGTAAATTAATATTTACATTACCACGTTTGTAATCTTTACATTCCATTGATATATTTTACATTAGTCATACTCATAGTGTTTATCTCTATATATTAGGGTTCATTTAGATTACTAGGTGTCTCTACTTCTATTAATGTATTGGCACAATCCCTAGAACATATATATGTAACGTATACACTCAGACACTTGGTAAACATTATGTTGGGTCTTCTGTCATATTAATACATATAGTATTATTTTCGCGGAAAACTGTACATGTTGAAGCAATGTCTGATTTACTCACTGTGTGCACTCTGTGACCCGAGTAGAGTTTTTAGCTTGTTCGCCTTTAAGGCATTTAATGAATACTTAGTACATTTTATTTACTGGCCAATTACGGGTTTTAAATGTAGTACATTTAACTGCATTGTATGTATTCTGAAGAGGTCTGCTTATGAAGCAGACGAAAAGTGCTGCAATAAACTATGGTGACTGCATTTAATTCCTGGTGGGCTCTGAGTGGTCACCGGCCGTTTCTACAGTACCTCAGTTTTGCTTTGGACCTTCTCATCTGGGTCTCTGTGTTATTTGTATGGGGAATTCCAAGTGTAGTCCCTATGTGTATTACCTGTGTAATGCCTTACCGCTGTGTAATTCCACCGGGTTTGCAGTTACGAGCATTCTTGTTCATACGCTTGTCCATCCATGTGAATTGCCTACTGGACAGTGGTATAGGGCTGTACACTTTTCACGCCTGCATTTAGCATTCTCCGGTGGATGCTTTGCATTATTCGTAGGGAGTAAGGCAGGTACTACGCACACATCCCTCCCACGGGGCGGGACAAAGGATTGCCTGTGAAACAACACCGAGCCCAGAGTCTACATACCCAGAATCCCTTGACTGCAACAATCAACAGTACCCATTACACATCCTTCATGTGTGCGAGACTGTGATGTGGACGCAGTTCTATGGGCCCGGTACCCTGGGTATTTCTGTGCATATGTGCTGCTTTTCATGGACAGCTATCATCAACATTAAACACGCTTGCGGTGCATATGTGTACCTGTGACGTGGTGACGACAATGGGTTGACGTAGGTGATGACATAAGCGGACATGCTGTCCCATAAGAAATTTTTGGGTCCTACAATGGACACCACTGTGCATATGTAAAGTGTCGGACTGTGTCCTTGTGGCCAGTGGGTTTCACTGATGCTGTGTGTTCAACAATCGCGGATGTCTGCTTGACTACCCATACTGTGTAGTGCTACAGGAACCATGTTTTTCAACACCAGAACCCAATGGTGTACATCCAATGTTGCAGGTTAACAACCACTTTAATTAATACCCGGAGGTCACGGTTGGGAGGTATCGCCACTTTATTGTCGGAACAACACCTCCAGACTGTGTACATCACAGGAACTTTAGACCAATCTTACCGGCCATTTGCAATTGTAATTAGCAGACACGTGTCAATACATGTATGATAAGACATATTGTCATGTAGAAGTTAATCTATGTTATTTGGACATTGGCTTCTGCTATTGGCATCCGTTGCTGTGAGTGTTGCCAGTTACCATACACATTGCTTGCTCAGAGGCAGACTTCACAATTCTGCACACTACTGTGGTCTCCTTTAAGGACCCTGAGCCAGTGGTCGACAGTACTGCAGCCACTACATCAATCACATTTGCCATCTACCAGTACCTACAGGACTGCATGAACCAGGCATTCACTTACCCAACTGTGGTTCATTGTACCAATGCCAAGCATCCAGTGTGGTGTACCCCAGCCATACACAGGCTGTACAACATGAGGAGGTGGCTACTACAAGGTGGAGCAGACACCTTGTGAGGTATGACACCCTTGGTCATCATATGTGTAGAGTTACACACTGTCATGCCATGGTCCAGGGCACATACCACAGATATACCTACATGGACCTGGCTGACAATCATACCACCTTCAGTTGCTATGCTCGACACCTGGGAGGTCACTCCCACATATGCTCTGACTGGGTTCACAAAGAGGTGGAGTTTACTCAACATACACACATTGCCAACATACGGGCTGACAAGTCCAGTGAGGACATCTCCACACCCTCCCCCACACATGAGGAGATGTCTGTACCAGCGGTTTGTGGTCACCAAATGTTCTGTGACACACAGGTGGGACATGCTGTCTCCAGGGTAGTGGACATAGCATCCATGAGACCAGCTGGTGACCCGACTGTGTACTCCACTATCTCATTGAGGAATTAGACCCACAGTTAGGACAGCTATTTCTTTGTAGCCTCACCTCGGGTAACGTACCCAGGTTGTGTCGCATGGCAACTGTAGTCCCACGTCACAGGGCCAATGCCTCCACTGAGCCTGGTTATTACTGTCCCATTACCATGAGGAGACCTATCTGCAAAGACATGGGGAGGGATCATACTGCAGCTCGTACATGAACGCATAGGGGACATACATACTTTGCATCCAACATGGTTTGTCTTGTTCAGGGGCGGTTCATGCCTTTAAAGCATGGTTGACATTTTCGGGACAGTCACCGAGGCCATTGATGGGGGTGTTGCAGTCCATACAGCCTACCTCGACCTGGCAAAGGCCTTCATCACATTACCCCCCTCAGGTATCGTTGATAAACCCATTGGCTGGGATGTGAACACGTACATCACAGAATGTGTTGTAAACTGTCTATGTGACACAACCCACACGGTCATAGTTGCTGGCAGCATGTCAGACCTACTGCCTGTCGCAAGTGGTGTCCCATGGGGCCCTTACCTGGGTCCACTCCTGTCATACATCTACATTTCCACGGTACAGGCACACACAGGGGTGTTATGGGCAACATTGTTTGTAGATGACTGCAAAACAGGTGCCATAGTGGGACGGACATCTGACACAGATATCCTTCGAAGGGGCCTCCCAGATATGCATATCTGCTGTCAGGGACATGTCCCACAGCTAAATGCCAAGTAATGCAACATCATACCTGTCGAGAAGTACTAGGTCACCCCTGTCCAGCATATAGGTGGCTGTCCACTGAGCACAGGGGTGATTACCAGGGATCAGGGGACAGAGTTTGTCGGTCACCATTCATTCAACACACACGTTGCTATCGTGGTTCTGTGGGGCTTCTACATTGCCCACCTGTTTGTGCAGGGATTCACATCTACATCAGGCTAGGTCATTGTCTCCTTGTACCCATTACGTGTTACACCTATGATTTACTACATTGCCCCATTCAGACTGTATCTGACCATACACCTACAGCAGCTGGAAAGGCCTCATAGGTTAATTGTCGTACAGATGCGGGATGACATCGATTTGTGTAATGCTGCCCCACTTGTAGGACCCCTGCCCCATTAAGTCACATACCTGTTGTTTAGTGTTGACCTGTGCCTGACATATGAGGCCATGTCAACCCATATGTCATGTGTATGCTTCACCTACTGTATCTGCATCCCTCAGAACCACAAGGGCAGGTGACATGAACCTTGTCACGGTAATTAATGGGATGTGTTTGAGTGACACATATATCACCCAGACACTCACAATGCTGTGGATCTACATCACAGTACATGTGAGACAGAGATCCTTCCTAGCCTTGTTCGGGTATGTTGTCCATTGGATGGAGAATTGCAGGTATAGGCCAGGGATTACATCATTATCACTGCTTGACGGAGGTACAGCAATATCATGAGTATTTTATCTGAAGCACAGAAGGTTGGCAAAGTCATCCTAACTATGGTGTAGGGTTATGGCTGAACCTGGGACGATGGCCTACCCTGTACCTATGGACGTATGAACCTATATTCATAGTTTGTCACATTTACACTTGTCTATCCCCTATCCTCTTTCTCCAGTGTATATTTCTGTGGCACATGATTGTCCTCTGTATTACTTGCAGGTATGCTGTCTACACTGCACATACATCACAGTTGATGACAGTGTATCTGTGTCCCTAACACTGTGATACTGAGGACTACCACACATCCTTCACAACATTACATGCATATGTCCATTCTATTCTTCTTTGGCCTATGGGGGTGTGTTAAGGCAAACATTACACAAGTCCCTGTTTGTGCATGCTTCATGTTGGTGTCTGACCAGGCTCCGTTGCAGTCGTGTGTTGGACGGTAGTGTTTCTGTGTGTTTGGCATGTGTTTTTACTGCCGGTACATCTGTGGGAGGTGTGGTTGGCACATGTTCCTCTTTGCAGGGACACCCATCCTGGGGTTTGTGTCATGCATCTGCACTTGGCATGTGCCATATGTCCTGTACTATTCCCACAGTCGTGTATGCCTTCATGCACTACTACTGCGTGTTACTGGCTGTTTGTATGTGGTACACATGGACATTGTGATGGTTGGCTTGACCTATTCCCATGCTAGAACATACACATCTGTCAATTACGTTGTTTAAATCAAACTGTAACACTCATTCGTCTTTTCAAAATGACAGTCAATAACACAGGAAGCTGAGATTAACAACGTTTTACTACTGTGCAGCAGGAGGCAAATAACTATGCAGTACAAGTTTAGAGTTTTGTTATACTCTATACATGCTACAGCTGTATGAGTATTGTGTTTACAATCATCTTTTGCACACATTAATGATGTGGTCAGTCACAGGGCATTTACATCACTATAGTCCACAATATTGTATTCCTACAACAGTGCTAAGGTAATGCTTATTAAATGTTTTCCCATGAGGATAGCACAGCCTTGCGAGCCACATAGTCAATTAGAATGTACTTCGGTAAATTCTGCTCTGTCACGGTTCCAACACTGTTCAGATCCGGTCGTCACTTCATTTCCTACTAGGTTCCTTTGTCTCTCTGGTGAGCAGCTGTACTCTATGTTAGATAGAACTCACAAGCCCATCCTCCTCAGTGGAAGGATGACAGATATACCTGTACATACATTTATTATTCTCTAACCAAGCAGATGACTGATGCTGAATGACATACACCTGCTGCACTGGTTACTGCCAGGGTCAGGGTTCAATCACACTGCAGCTACACTACAGGCAATTGCATGCATGATAAGCTCTACTGCCATATTGTAAAATAGAATAATATGCATTATACACTATTTGCTTCTAAAGTAGCACGTCATATATATGTTTAAATATGTATTTTGATAACATTCTCCCTCCTTTGATTGCTTCTATTCTATCCAGAAACATATACAACATTATTTCATTCCCTATCCTCTTCCTCTCTGGAACGTTTAACTAGGCAAGTAATTTGTTGTACATTTCAAGAAGGATTGCATTTTGTATTGACAAATACCACTACAGGTCTTGATACATAGTCTCGGGTACAGATACGTCGACAGAGTCCCTGACTAATACTTACATGCAAAGTATCCATAACAGACACATGCTCCCAATATGAGCAGAACAACACAAATGGCAATCATGATATTCAGTATGACTGAACCCCATCCACCAAATGGTTTGTGGAAATGGTTCGTCAGTGGGTTTGGGCCTGGTTCCGCCATGGATGACACCTGCTGTATTACCTCTAGGTGGGCGTTGATTTCGGTCTTTTTATGTGGTACTTGGACACAGCGGTCTTCTTTAATAAGCGCGCACATACCAATTCTCGCCGCCAGGGTGCAGTCGTGCGCTATTACATTTTGTGACACAACAGTTCTCATTGCATCCAGGTCATCAGTCACAAGTTCAAGAGCGGAAAGTCACATTGATCAGTCCTCCGACAGGTTTTGACAACTTCCTCTGTTCCCTGATTGATTTCACTACTCCACAAGCTGGGAGTGTTCCAGCCCAGGTTATGACGCTGTCACTCAAGTCCATATGAATCGATATTCCTTTATCTCTTGCAGAAGACTGGAGTTTCAGAACAGCTTCCATTTCACCCACTGGATTAGTAGGTTTCTCGACTGTGTTCCCAGTTCTTCGAGCTATATGTGTTATAGTTCGTTTCGTACCCAGAGGCAATTGTGCAGTATGTCATGTGACTGGAGCCAGATAACACAAATAACAACTGCCGGACCAATTCTCAGGTAACCATTGATATGCTTTTTTCCCACAAACAACATAACAATATTCTACTTTACTACTGATGCGGGTTACCTCTGCATGTAACATTTTCCTGTCTATAACAGAGGACTGTTTAAACAATTCAGGATGTTTCTGCACATCCTTCCACGTTATTCTCATGCAGCTTCAATACAGATAATGAATGGTGCTACAAGTAGTACTGTGATCTTTGGCTGTTATATGACATTTGTAAGACACAGTTATGTTACAAATACTCCCACCAACTTGAACTGTATCATGTTTATCACAACATACAATTACTTTTTGTGTAACAGGTAAGTACAGTGCCACTTTGTCCTGTGATCTCACAGAACCTGTATCAAAGTGTACATATTCACAAGTCTCAATCTATCCCCAAGGGGACAACATACATCGGAAGTCCTCCATATGATGTAGGTATGGCAGTACAAACACAGCAATTTAAAATGTTCATAGTCTGTACATGCACCGCAGCGTCATGCCTAGGTATGTGTTGAAGTGTGGAAGCCACTCTGTGGCCAGTTCATCACGTATCACTATTTGTATCCGTGTAGTTATATGCAGGTAAGGTCCCAGCAAATGTAAAGTAAACACAAACATGGTTAATAGGTGTATAATCATTAGGACAGTAAACAAAATGTCTTTGGGGTTGCTTTGTATTGTTATACAGTCTGGCCCGGGTGATTCAGGCTCTATGGTATATCAGCTACAAGATGTAAATCAGACTTGATATCCTTTACCGGTTTGAAAACTGTGAGGTGAACCCAGGACGACCTCTCTGCAAACTTTACTGCAGTAGGCATTGCCAACAGTAGCTGGTACAGACCTTCACATTCCACTTGGCAATTATGTTCTTTGGATAACAGTGACATACACACAGGATACTGGTCTCAGCTATGCGTCCGGCCGCTTGCTCTTTATCTGTAAAGACTTTAACTGCAAAACAGTGTTATTGGTTAACAATCCTCTCATGTCACCTGCTAATGAGCCATCGACCTCCGGCTCTGCAGGCATGACAGCTTTCCACTCTGGCACATAATATGCCATTCCACATACTACTTCGAAGTGGGTGCAACACTTTACATTTGGAACTGTTGTCATGCTCAGCAATGCTAGAGGTAGACAGCACATGTAACTCATCTGGGTGTCACCCACCAACCTCCTCTACTTATTTCTCGGGATCCCATTGTACCGCGCCAGCAGTCATGCTGACTGTGGGTTGTACATGCAATTTACATTCATGGAAATACAAGTTAATCCCCCAGGTTGCGTGATTGTCTGGTTCACTAAATGTGTTCTATTGTCACTGTAGCTTCTTTACAGTATGCCAGATCTAGGGATACTTTATTTTACTGGCACCTTTGCCACTGCTGCTGCATCCGGATTCATGGTTGGGAATGCTTCTACCCATTTTGATTATATATATGTGTGATCACTAAACAGTATTTCTTCCCTTCACATTTATTCAGATGTATGAACTCCATACAAATAGTACGGAACGGTTATGGTGGTGTAGGTAAACTCACTCCCTTCGGTTTAAATGCTCCCTGTGCATGATGTCTACTGCAAATGTGACACGCTGCTCATGATGTTTGTATGTGGTTCCTAATTCCGTATGTTAGGGGTATTCTGTTAACCAACTGTACCATCCCCCCTGTTGAGACATGGCTCTACCCATGGCTCCACAAAGCCACATATCTGAATACATTAGACATTAATATTGGCTTTCTCACTGTGGATATGTGCAGTCCGTCTTCAAGGATTGCTCCTCGTCATACCCACGTCGGCTTTTCTGCTTTCGTAGTTGATGTTTGCATTGTTTGTAACATTTCTACATCTAGAATGTCTGAGGATTGTCATTCCTCATTCAAACAGACACTTTCCAACTGTGAGGCTGCTTGTTTTGCAGCTGCATCAGCTCGTGCCTTACCTTTCCTACTGTTATCCTGTTGCTTTCTATGACCTGCACATTTACAATTAGCTACTTTAGTGGGTAACTGAATGGAATCTAATGCATTCAAGATCAATTGCGCATGATTAATCGGTTTACCGGTGGATGTTATCATTCCCCTATTCTTCCACTGCTGCTCATAAACATGCACTGTACAGACAACATACTGACTATCAGTATAAATGTCCACACATCAGTTTATCGCTAGAGTTCAAGCACGTGTTAAAGCTATCTATACTGCTGCTTGAGCAGACACGTTATGCTGCAGGGGTTGGCGTCTACAATTCCATTATCAATAACTACTGCATAACCTACTTGATTCGTTCCTGTAGGACTCTGTCTACATGATCCGTACACATAAACTGTCACCTCTGCATCATCTAAGGGTATATCAGTGATATCATGTCTGTGTGGAGTTATTTCATCCATTTCATATAGGCAACTGTGTGGTGTGCCATACACAGGTGTCGGACGTAACGTTGATAGGTTTAATGTTGTACAACGCGTTCAATCACCATATGAGGTTGACTCAGTGGTATGGTCAAACAAGACAAATGTCTAGCACGGGTCAGGAATGCTATCTTCTCTTGCAGCAGAATGATCGCAACTGCATGAGACATTCTCACAGTGAGAGGGTGGAATAATAACATTAAGGCCGGGCCCTGTACTGCCATGGGTGCTACAACAACTGCCTGTACACAATGTGGCACTGACCATGCCACGGTGTCCAACTGCAATGAGTAGTAAGCTATGGGCGTTGCTTACTTCCATGCTGTTGCATCAAGACTGACGTCATATATCTCCGCTTACAATCTACAGTCTGACAACATGTGTTATGATTATTCGGGAGACCTAATACAGATGTTGAAGCTATCAATCGTTTTAGTCTGCAGAAAGCTGTTTCTGCTACTGGAATCCAGTGTAGTATATGTTGTGCTGCCATAGGTGTATTAAAGATTAAGGCAGACAATAGAGCGGATTCAAAGCATTGTTTGGTAACCAGCTTTGACAAATGTTAGTCGGCCCAGAAAGGACTTCATTCCCTTCTTGGTAGTTGGCTTGGGTGCTTGTGAAATTGCTACCTTCCTATCGTCATGTAATGTTCTACCCTCCTTGGATACCACATATCACAGGTACTTGACCTGTATTCTCTGTAGTTGCAATTGATGCTTGCTTAATTTATGTCCCTGTTCTGCTGAATATCTCAATAATGCTATTGTATCTTCCATACATTGCTGCTGGGTAGGGGCCGCAAGCAGAATATCATCCACATAAAGTAGAACTTGACTGGCCCGGGTGGAGTAAACACCGGAATGTAGCTAGCCATCTCCTGTGGGAATGTCGTTGTACTTTCACAGTATCCCTGCGATAGCCGGGTATGGCTGTATCTGTTACCCTGAATGTAAATGCAAAGCAATACGGACTATCTGGATGTATAGGTATTGCAAAGGAAGCATAGCTTATATGTACCACGGTAAGATACTTCTGTGGCGTGTTCATAGCATTCAATATTGTGTGTGGGTCTGGCACCATCGGTACCCTAGGTATTATTACATGATTTACAGCTTGGAAATCCTGTACCATCCGCCATTCCCCCTTTGTTTTCCGATCAGAAGATACAGGGGTATTGCATGGTGAATAACGATTACTTTGTAGATGGGGAATTCCCTCTGTGACTTTACAGATATCTTCTGGTGTCCACGGTCTATACACTAAGGGAGTTGGGTTCTGGCCTTCCTGTCCTGCATGAGGGTTCGGTACTTCAATTAATTGACAGATATCCTCACTCTGTTCTAGTGACTGTCTTCTTACTCGAGTGTCCCTAGGTATGTTACGAGTTCGGGATGTGGTTTCAATAGCTTCTGTTACATTTGGTCGTTGTGATACCTCTGTTGCCACAGGGTAACGTGTGGGGACTAGCCTGCCCTCCCGCTTCATATCCTGGATGTGGTATCGGAGGTGGTAGGGGGGTGGGGCTGTCGCTACTACTGTATTATGATCTTCTCTGTGTATGTATGATGCTTTCGCATTTTTAGTGTTCTGTTCCCTTCGGTTCACTACCTCAATCCACCTATGTGCTTGACGGATACCCAATTGTCGCTGT
Organism: Protopterus annectens; assembly: GCF_019279795.1. Lineage (NCBI taxonomy): Eukaryota > Metazoa > Chordata > Ceratodontiformes > Protopteridae > Protopterus > Protopterus annectens. The sequence continues at coordinate 394,538,355 of NC_056742.1, forward strand.
TTTGTCGCCTGCACATCTTAGGGCTGCCACCTTTTCAAATGCACAATGTGGGACATTGGTGTTTGGAACATGTAATTTGCCAGGGAAAAACATACCCACGGCCAGTACATAGGACAGGAATTCACTTTTTGCCAGGAGAGCTACCAATTCTTGTAGCATTTCAGTTACTTATTCTGTTTATTATGATATTGTGTGGTTCCAGATACAAAATTACTGTTTTATGCTACCATTTGAAAAGATATCTGAGAAATCTTTGTCCTGAGATATCAGGACATTTGCCATTGTTCGGTTTGTTTGCAGGACACGACTGGCCAAGAGGGACTGTCCCTCACAGGGTGGGACAGGTGGTTACCCTAGAACATCTGCATCACATTTTCAGAGATTCCAATGTTTCAGTAACGATATTTTGTGTAATATACCATCAATGACATATTTATTACCCCATTTTGCAGAATATCTCACATTATGTGCTCTCTGCGATTGCATATACTTCACGTCACCCGTCAAACACGGATCACATGATCTGTTTGTGCACTAATCTCGCATATCCTCTACACGACTGTTACGTACCCTTCTCTCGTACCACGTGGTATCTCCTTCCCTGTATCCACTGTAGTGTCTACAATGACTATTTACTCTACTCTGTGTTCCCCTGATCTATGTCCAGATTTAACACTATTTGGATTGGTCTTCGACCTGCTATCGCAACTGTTAACAGAAATACAATGTAGTCTGGTCCCTGATCTACAATAGACACAGAGACAAACCCTCCTTACCTGAGCCTCCTGTTTATGACTGCACATTTTCTTCTTGGGATCCAGTTTTCCGCTTTTCAGCCACAGATCAGACAGTGGACAGCCTCTTTACACACAACAATTCAGTCGGAGGTCTTTTCATTCAAGAAGAACCATTTAGGCAAATTCTCCTGCGCAGATGTCTAACCACCCATGCACTCTGACCTGTAGCTTACCAAGGGAATTCCGGCTAAGAAGGACCACAATGTCAAATAAGTTGTTAAAACCAGACTGTAGTGATCAGTAGGCTTTTCTAAGTGACAGTCAATAACACAGGAAGCTCGGGTTCTAGCGTTTTAGTAGTGTACACAGGCAGGCAATATAATATACAGTCCAAGTATGAGAGTTTTGTCTGACTCTATACAGTAAGCAATTTCTTTATATAGTGTTTACAATCAGCTTTTGCCCACCTTACTGCCGTGGTCGGTCACAGGGCATTTCCATCACTATGGTCCGCAATAGTCTATACATATGTGGGTGCTGAGGTCGTGCTTTTAAAATGTTTTCCCATGAGAATAACACAGCCTTGCAAGGCACCTGGTCAATTACAGTGTCCTTCTGTGATTGTAGCTGTTTCAAGGACCCTGGACTGTTCCGATACAGTAGTCAGTTCATTTCTTACTACGTTCCTTTGTCTCTCTGGTAAGGAGTTGTACTCTTATCTTCGATAGTGCTCACAAGGCCATCCTCCTCAGGGAAGGGGTGATGTTATGCATGTACATACATTCATTTTCTGTAACCCAGCAGATAATTAATGCTGAGAGACATAAGCCTGCTGTACTGGTTACTGCCAGGGTCAGAATTCGATCACACTACAGCTTAGCTTCACCAATTACATGCATGATCATTTCTACTGCCATATTATACGGTACAATTCAATGCATTATATAGTATTTTGATTCTAAACTGGCACTTCCTGTGTGTTTCTATATATATTTGTCTAACAACATCCATCCGGCCATATGCATGTTGTTCCGTCCTTTACCTTGACCGTGTGTATTTGGCCGTCCGGCAACGCTACTCTCCACATGTGATGTCCCACCTTCCCCTTCTTTGCCTGTAGCACCCTGTTAGGACGTCCTGTTTGGTAGGCACATGTTCCGCTATATGTGTTTGACTTCTCTGCATAGCTAATCATCGATGCGGTAGTTCAACAACCCGACTTGTCCACATGTGTACAGTTATGTGCACCGTGGCGTGTGCAAACCTATATGGTTTGGACGGGTACATACCACATGCGGGATGTACACATTCTGCACACATTCACATGCAGCCATTTCCATATCTGTACCTGGGGTGGGTTGGTGACATGTGGGGTACGTATTTGCCCGTGTGGCACTGCCTAACACATACTTCTTACCACATTTCAGGTATGCACATTGTGTGTAGGTGTATAGCTGCACAAGGATGCTAGCTGGTTTGGGTGCACAGGTGTACATGGGTGGGACTTACATGCTACAATGAGGCTATTGTGTATTACATCTGCATGCATGGGTTCTGCTTCTGGATATTACACTTAAACATACGCCATCCTGTGTATGCGACAGACACGTTGCTGGGTGTGGGATATGTTGCTATGCACATGTTTGCCTGTGTTTAGGGTATCTTGGTTCCTTCCTGTTGTTGTGTCGACACAGCTACCCGGCTATGTACTCTCACTACTGCTTGTGACCATTATGGTTGACACCTTTTCCAATGCCCATAGTGGGACATGTTTTGTGGAAACATCTGATTTTGCAGGACAACACATACCCACGGCAAGTGGAGTTGACAGAACTTCACTTGTTTGCCATACTATACGCTTATTCTGTTAGCATTTGGGTTCCTTATTCAGTTTCTTATGCCATGTATGTGTTTCATATACAAAATATATGTTTTATGCTACTATTACAGGTATATTGCGGGAATATTTTTGGCAGGGAATCTCAGGTCATTTGCCAGTTTTTCGATTTTTGCTGGGACACAACTGTCCAATGAGGGACTGTCCATGGCAAATTGGGACAGCTGGTAACCCTGGTGACCATGCCCATGTCGCTACTGGGGTTGCCACCTTTTCCAGTTGCCAAGGTGGGATATTTTTGGGACTCACATCTGATTTTACAGGCCAACACATACACACGGTCACTATATAGCATAGAACTTCACTTGTTTGCCTAAATAAAAGCTTATTGTTGTGGCAGTTTGGTTGCTTATTCTGTTTCTTGTGACATTGAGATATTTCAGTTACAGAAATAACCAATTCATGCAACCATTACATTAAATACGGGATATCATTATGTCCTACAATCTTAGCACATTTGCCATTTGTAATATTTTTTATCGGGACACAACTGCCCATAGAGGGACTGCCCCTCGCAAAGTGGGACAGGTGGTAACCTTAGTCGCAACTCCTATGTCGGTGCGGCGCGCTGACATGCTGCGGTACACCTTCTCTGGGTATGACCACTGATGGTGCATTGCGGGACAAACGCGGTCTTAAGCGTATCCTTTGCTCCTTGGACGGGTACACTTAGGGCTTCGTGGGTTGTATTTGCTTCTCCGTTTAGTTGGGACGGGTACTATGTTGCATACTCTATGTGTGTTTCATTCTGCACGGGCCCTGGCTGCTGCCATTACTATTATGGGCAGACCGTGGCAGTCAGCACATTAGGTTGCTCACCGCCTGCCGGCCTAGCCACGCCTCCGGACGCATCCTACTTGGGCTCGCTCACGTACACTACGCACGTGTCTGTGGTTGCGGCGCACTCTCATTACTATGCATATGGCGCTACTACGCCAGCTATTCACTGCACCGCCGGCGCAGCCCTTACGCCGGCCTTGCGCCGAGCTTCATGAATCCCGGGGTACATCTAAAACCAAAAACTGAGACAACCTTACCTAAAACCTAAATGCTCAAAAATGAAACTGTTAAAACAAAACAAATCACCATATCTCTCCAATGGTCCTACTTCACCTTGCTCAAGACATAGAAAAAGTATTTTTTCTGAAAAGTAGGGGCACATCCTCTTCATCAAATATACTGTGTCCCTTGTGCTGCATTAAGTAGTGCAAACAATTCAGAAACTGCTTCATACTAGGAGAAAATGACATTTCTCCTTTTGTAGTGACTACTTTCATGGAAGACAGAAAATAGAGCAAAAAAAAAAAAAAAGAAAAGAAAACACAGAAAGAGGTCTGCAATTACAATGATTGATACAAAAAAGGCTTACATCATCTTTATATCACACTAATACAATATTATAAAATGACCAGGTGGCCGCGGTGATGCAGAGGTTAGCATTGCCGCCTCACAGCAAGAGGTTATCCAGTTTGATTCTCGGCTGGGGTGTCTTCCGTGTGGAGTCTGCATGTCCTCCCTGCAGTCATGTGGGTTTCCTCTAGTTTCCTCCCACATCCCAAAGACATGCTGCAGGTGGATTGGAAACTTTAAATTGGCCCTAGGTGTGAGTGTGTGCATGTGTGTGCCTTCTGTGAAAAGTTGGGTGTTGGGCTGGCAACTCAATGCCACAAAACTCCACTGCCAATCGTTCTGCAGACCATTGTTCTGTTGTGGTGATCCCTAACAGGAAAAGCCGAAAGGAGAAGAAGAAAATAAAATGACCAGTTGCCCATAAAAACAAACACGTCTCATAAATAATGCAAGGAATTTTCTGTGAATGCAATTATCACCAAATTAAATTGCAAAAAGACATTCTTAAAGAAACTCAAAGTATATTTTTTTGGTGGGGAGTAAGCCTCTCTGTACTCTCCCCTGTGAAAGGACATACCCAGTCCCTACAAACCTATATATACCAACTCCACTGTTTCACAATAGTGAGGAAAAGTGTAAACTACACTAGTGGTGAAAGTGGCTTTGCACTAGTTTGCTTTGCACTACCAGCTGGGTCCCCGTAGGTAATATTCTTCCAGATATGTAAGGAGTTGCCTGTGCAGTGGTAGACCGCTTCTCTTTTTTATTTTTTTAAGCTAATCGGATGCTAAGTTTGTTAGAAATACTGTTAGTGTTATAGTTTCGAGTCTGGTTATCCATATTATCTTTATCAGTGTCTGAGATGAAAAATATGTTTTCTCATTGTGTTGTTGTATCATATTTATTTATTTTACATTTGTTTACCGGGAAGGTCCAGCTGGGCAAGTGCCCGTTTTCAGTGGAGGCCCGGAGAAAAAAGCTCCAAGTAGTACAATGATAGTTTGAAAGTCTACAATACATTCTAATATAATCTGGTATATACATTGACTAATACATAGAATAGCAATTCAGATAATGTGAAAATTAAACAGTGAATAAGTAATTGAATATGAGTTATATCAATAATAGCTTTTGTTGAGTTTACAGTACATATATAAGCACACTTGTAGTATTTCCAATACATACTACCTATTGTTCAGAAGTAAGCACACATGTAGTATTTACAATATATGATTAATATATGATAAATATTGAGAGAGTGCACATTATTCCTTTTGTGAGGGTACAGTGTTAGCTGTTAAACTGGAGAGCAGTCATGCTGAGTTATACAAAGGTAGTGAGAGTGAGGTTGGTGTTTAGGTGATGCTTAGCCTGGGGGAAGGCAGGGGCAGAGCCAGGATTTTGATAAGTGAGATTTTAGAAGTGCTTTGAATTGTCTTGAAGAAGAACATGAGGCAAGAGCAGTTGGGAGGGTGTTCCATAATTTAGCAGTATAGTTGGAGAAGAGGCCTTCCCCAGCTGAGTTCTTTGCTGTATAAACCTGTAGTAGGTAATTGTTATCAGAGCGGAGGGGTCTGGGAGCTGAGTAAGGCTGGATTAGTTGGCTGATGGCTGTTGTTTTGTTTGGGTGGTGAATAATTTGGAGAGCTAGGCTTAGTTGGTTAAAGTGTAGGAGATGTGGAAGTTCAAGCCAATTGAGCTGTTTTAGGGATTGGCAGGGATGTGACCTGTACGTTGATTTTGTGGCAAATTTGGATATTTTATTATAGCAGGCCTCTAGTTTATTAAGGCTTGATTTCTGTAGGTTGATAAGGATAGGGGATGCATATAGTAGTGTAGATAGTAGGTGGGTTCTGGCCATGGCAATTCTTGTAGAAGGTGTTAGAAACTGGGCATTCCTGTACAGGAGGCCTAGTTTCTTGTGGACTTTTTTGATGGTTTGGTCTACATGGATGTCGAATTTTAGATTGTTGCTATTACTATCCCCAGTAGTTTGGCGTGGGTAGTAGGAGTGATGATAGTGTTATTCTTAGAGTAAATGTTGAAGGTTGGGGGGCAGGTTGAGGTTCTAGTGGTATAAAAGATTTTAGTTTTGTTGGGATTAAGTATCAGGTTTGAGTTGGTTAGCCAGTTTTCCACTGAGAAGAAAGTATCTTGGGTGAGGGTTGTAAGGGAAGGGGCTGCACAGATCAGAGCTGAGTCATCAGCATATTGGATTAAGCTGGCTTTGGGGGTAGCAGTGTATAGGTGGTTGATAAAGAGTGAGAATAGGAGAGGTCCAAGGATGGAGCCTTGTGGGACCCCAATTGTGACTGGGAGGGTGTGAGAGAGAGTTTGTTGCCATTGAACGGCTTGTCTGTCTGCTAGGTAGCTTTGGAACCAGTTAAAGAGTTGCAATATTAATATTTAGGGAGGAAAGGACTTGCATGAGTTTGTTGTGGTTGACCATGTCAAAGGCTTTTGACAGGTCCAGGAGTAACGCTGATACAAATAGGGAGTTGTTTCTAAGTTGGTTAACTTTGTTGGTAAAGGTTAGTAGGGCAGTTGATGTGCTATGTGCAGGATGAAAGCCATGCTAGGTACTAGATAGTAGATTATGTGAGATGAGATATTTCATGAGCTGTGTGTGCACTATTCTTTCTAAGATCTTGGATAGGGGAGAGAGAATGGCAATAGGACGGTAGTTAGTAAGTTCATAAGAGGTCCCCCCTTTGTGGATTGGGATTATGTGTGATAATTTCCAGATAGAGGATACCTGTGATTCAGCTAGAGATCTGTTAATGAGTATTGTTTTTGGATAGACGATGGCTTCTGCTGCAATTTTAAGATAGTCAGCTGGCAGGTTGTCAGTGGCTATTGTTGTAGGTTTTAGTTTTTTCAGATGCTTTTTGATATAGTTGGATATTGGGTGTAGTTTAAATTGGATGGATGTATCCTGTGGGGGTGAAACATTGCTTGTATCTGGGGAAGTATTTGTGATAGTTTGTTTGTTGGCTAGGTTTAGAATGGTTTCTGTAAAGAAGTTGTTGAATTGGGTGGCTATGCTGTCACTACTGGTAGTTGTTTTTGGGGTGGGAGTAGCAATATTACCTGGTCTAATAGGTTTTTTACTGCGGCCCAGAATTTTTGTGGATGTTTATGGTGCTTGTTTTGGATACTTAGGTATTAATTGGTTTTGTCTATTTTCACTTGTTTTTTGGCTTTGTTTCTAAGTTGTAGGAAGGTTTGTTTAGTGGTATTGGATTTGTTTTTATGATGCACTGAGTCTTTCAGTATTGATCTTGTTTCTTTTGTTAACAGGGGGAGTAGTTGGCTTTGTCTCTCACTTGTCCAGGGGGTGCATGGGTGTTGAGAATATAAAAAAAGGGCTTGTTGAAAGTTAGGTCTGCCTCATCTAGGGTTAGATGTTTGAGGTGTTTCCAGTGACAGTTTTGTAGGGCAGAAATGAAGTTGTCAGGATTAAAAGATTTTTTATTCCTGATTGTACAGTAGGTGGTTTGATGTACTGGGTGGCTGCGATCATGAAGGAGGAAAGTTGGGTTGTGGTCACTCAGATTATCAGGGAGTTGGCTAGAGTGAGATGTAAGGTGGGGTGTGTTTACTAGAATCCAATCAAGTAGTGAATTACGTTTGGTATATAGCAATGGATCTAGTATGCATTTATTTATTTTTTTTAGTTATTTATTTGATTCATAGGTTCATCGGTAGGTACTAGGCTATTGGCCCAAGGGCCTACGTAAGCCTAGCCAACAAGGTTCCCTGGCTTACGCCACCCAAGAAAGTTATTTTCCTCTGCCACTGTCGAGCAGAGACACAGAAGTAATCCCCAGGGTGTATTTACTATTTCCCATCCACTCATCAAGATTTTTCTTGAAGAGTGCTAATGAAGAACTTTGCTTGACATAGATGGATAGCCTGTTCCAGAGTATGGGAAGACTCTGGGACAGGAATCTATCCCACCAGCATGTCCTGTTTATTGTGGTGACAAGGTTTAGGTCCCTAGAGCATGTAGCTCGGAGGGATTGGGATTTCTTTAGGTGTAGCATGTCCAACAGATCTGGGTTTGACATAGCTTTATATGTTAGGCAGAGGTCACCTCGGAGTAGGTGATATGCTATGGAGTAAAGCTGGAGTTTTTTGAGATGGTCAGTGTAGGGCATTTGTTTGAGGTCAGTAATCCTCTTTGTGAGGTACTTCTGTGGCCTTTCCAACTGCTGCAGATGTCTTGTGAGGTACATTCCAAAAGGGGCGTTGTATTCTATAATGGGTCTAATGAGTGTCGAGTAGAGGGGAACAATGACCTCTTTTTTCCTGGATGAGAACCCTTTTATGATGAGGTGTGCCACGTAGAAGGACTTCCTGACTATTGTGGCGATGTGACTATCAAAGGAGAGACTACTGTCCACCTGAGTCCCAAGGTCTTTTATCACACATTCGGTGTTAAGTAGATTGCTACCTATGTGGTAGTTCATGGGTACAGAGTTTTTACCAAAGGGAATGACACTGCACTTTTTGGCATTGAGCTTGAGGCCATGGCTCTGACACCAGACATCTGTCTCAGTGATGCCCTTCTGTAGGATGTCCACATCATTTGGGGACTTGACTATGGCTCCTAGTTTGCAGTCATCTGCGAACTTTGTTAGCCAGAGGCCTTCTGTGTTAGCATGTACTTCAGAGAAGTAGATACCAAACAGGAGAGGTCCCAGGACGGAACACTGTGGTACTCCACTTGTCACTGCTTTGAGGTCAGATTTGGAGTCTGCAACTTTTACAGTGTGGGTTCTGTCAGTGAGCCAGTTGGCAACCCATCTTGTGACGTAGGGATTTATACCTAGTTTAGTGAGTTTAGCTACAATTCCAGAATGGGGGACGGTGTCGAAAGCCTTGGCGAGGTCAAGATAGGCTGTGTGAACCACCTTACCCTTATCTACGGCTTTGGTGACTGCCTAAAAGAAGTCGGTCAGGTTCAGGAGGCATGATCTGCCTTTCGCAAACCCGAACTGGGTGGTATCCAGAGTTTGGAGGTTACCAATGTCTTTGTTTATGAGTTCCATGATGATATGTTCCATGGCCTTGCAGACCAGGCTCGTCAGGCTAATAGGTCAATAGTTCCCAGGATCAATGGTGGCTCCCCCTTTGTAGAGTGGGATAACTGTTGCTGTGCGCCATTCACTGGGCACAAAGCCTGATGCAAGGCTATTAGTGAACATGGTGCTTAAGTGGGGAGCCAGTTTGTTCTGAGGTTCGTGTAAAACTCAGCCTGGGATGCTGTCCGGTCCCATGGATACTGTGTTTTTGGCTTTAGGGAATGCAGCTTTTACTTGCGTAGTTCTGATTACAGGGACTCTGCATTCTTCCTGTATAGATATGAGCCCTTTAGGAGGTGGGGGGGGGGGGTAAATTTAGCAATGAACCTATCTGCCAGGATGTTGGCAATATCAGTTGGTTCTGTAATTTTCGGCCGTTGTGCTGTAACTCAGAGCAGATCTGGGTGTTGCCATCGAGATTCTTGACATAGCTATAGAATGCTTTGTGGTTGTCCTTAGAATTAGTGGCGATTTTGTTTTCATAGCTCGCTTTGGAGGATCTTATAAGGGATCTCAGCTTCTTACTGAGGCTGATCAGGGAGCTACTCCACTCATGGGATTTTACTCTGTTTTGCAACAGTTTCTTCCTTCTGTTGTACAGTTTGTTTATGGCAGGGAACCACCAGATTGGCTTCCTTTTTTTGGAGGATAGCATCTTGGTTCTGTTTGGGATAACACGATCCATGCACTCGTGTAAGTGCTTATAGAGTGCATTTGTGTAGGATTCAGCAGTTGTAGCTGTATTGTCCATCTACATGGGTGTCATGAAGTTCACCACTTCTCTCTTAAGAAGCATGAAGTTGGCTTTGGAGAAATTTTTTACTGTGGTTTCCTTAATGGGGAGTGGGGGCGGGATGTGGATATCAATGGTGATTAGCTTATAGTCGGATTGGACCAACGAGCAGTTGACTTTTATTTCATTTATTTATTTATTTATTTTATTTATTTATTTATATTTGTTGACCAGGAGTGTCCGACTGGATGTAGGTCCATTTTCAGCAGAGGCCCGGGGAGAAAAGCTCCACAGTTAAAATAAATAGACAGTAGTTACATTGGATTACATAGCGATTAACAATTTACATAGCAATTACTTACAACATATTTACAGATGAAGAACATAGTACATCAGTAGACAACTAGAATCTTTATCTGTGAAGTACATAACAGACATTAACAAATGTTAAAATAAGAAGTTCCTGCTGTATAAGTACTAGGCTTATGAGCATCTGAGCTTGCTATAATTAAGGTAGTTAGTGGAGTGGAAAGAAAGGTAGTGGTTGGGTGGGGTGGGTGATATTAGAGTGGGAGTTGCAAGGGCATAGCCAGCATGTTTTTAGGTGCGCTTTTAGTAAAGCTTTGAAGTGGGTGCATGATGGTACGGAGGTAATTGTGGGTGGGAGTAAGTTCCATAATTTGGCTATGGTGCAAGAGAATAGTGCTTCACCAGCAGAGTTATTGGCTTTAGTGATCTGCAAGTGATTTTTGTTTCTGGATCTTAGTGGTCTGGTGGTGTGATAGGGTTGGAGTAGATTCTGGAGGGATGGGACATTTAGTGGATCGTTTACTAGTTTGTGGGCGAGTGAGAGTTGATACCATTGAAGGAGGTGAGGGAGTTCAAGCCAGCCCAGTTCAGCAAGTGAGAGACAGTGACTACGGTAGGATGCCCCTGTGACGAATTTGGCAATTTTGTTGTAGCAGGTCTCTAGCTTGTTTAGATCACATTGCCTTAGGTTTGTATATATTGGAGAGGCATAAAGTAGGGTGGAGATAAGGTGGGAATTTGCTATTGAAATCTTTGCTGCTTTGGTGAGAAGATGCTTATTTCTGTATAATGCTCCTAGTTTTTTGTGGACTTTTTTTATGGTCATGGATATGTGAATGTCAAATTTTAGTTTATTGTCTATTTCCACTCCTAGCAATTTGGTGTGTTCAGTTGGGTATATAGTGGTGCTGTCTTTTGCTGTGATGTTAAAGTGAGAGTTGTTTTGAGTATGTTTGGTGGGTTGGAAGATGAGTAGTTTAGTTTTGTTTGGGTTGAGTATTAATTGGGCATCGGATAACCAAGTTTCAACAGAGGAAAAGGCTTCCTGTGTGACTTTTTGCATTTTGGGTAGGGACTGGGCTGAGCAGATGATGGTCGAGTCATCTGCATATTGTATGAGTGTGCCATGTGTGGTGGCAGAGGCTAGATTATTTGTGAAAATAGAGAAGAGTAGGGGTCCAAGGATGGATCCTTGGGGAACCCCTATGGGGACAGGCTGTTGGGGAGATATGTCATTCTGCCATACAATGGATTGTTGGCGGTCACAGGTAACTCTGACACCAGTTGGTGACTGATTGTGAGAAGGATAGGTTATTGAGGACAGAGATAAGTTGTTTGTGTGGGACCATGTCAAATGCTTTAGATTGGTCTAGGAAAGTAGCAGAGGAGAGATAGCCATTGTTTTTATGCTGAAGGATAGTGTTAGTAAAGGATAGTAAGTCAGTGGTGGTGCTATGGTTTGGTCGGAAACCATGCTGAGTATTGGAAAGGAGGTTGCTAGTAAGGAGGTTGTCTGAGACCTGAGAGTGTATGCATCTCTCTAGTATTTTGGAAAGTGGAGAGAGAATAGCTATGGGGTGGTAATTGGTTAGTTCTGTGGAGGGTCCACCTTTGTGGAGGGGGATTATATGTGATACTTTCCACAGTGTGGGAACATAACTTTCTGACAGAGATCGGTTAATCAAGATGGATACTGGGTAGGCCAGAGCATCAGCTGCGATTTGTAGGTATTCACTTGGGAGGTTGTCTGCTGCTAATTTGGTGACTTCAGGTGTGGAACACCGGTCACTCATGTTGGTAATGACTAGGTTTAGGATATTGTTGCCCCTGGTGGGGGTGTGGATAAGTTGATCCAGGGCATTGGAGTTTATGAATTCCAGAAAGCGTTGAGCTAAGGAGTTGGAGTAGTTTTCCCAGTTAATGGTGGGGTAGTTGAAGTTGCCCATTATTAGGGTGTTTGGTTGAACCCTGATATTTTCCAGTACATCAAGAAAAGAGGAATGGGAATCCTGGGGCATGGTGGGGGATCTGTAGCAAGCTACAATTTGGATTGCAGTTTTGCCCAGAGTTAGTTGAACTAGGATAACCTCGGATGCATTATGCAACTAGCCTGGAGATGTAGATATCCTTAATGAATATGGACACACCTCTGCCTTTGGTGTTTCGGTCCAGGTTACATGGCCGAAAAGTGTAGTATGAGTTATAGCCTGGTAGTGCAGGGGTGCTCTCTGGAGCCTTGAACCAGGTCTCAGTCACTGCACAGATATCGATGTTCTCCATTTTAAGGAGTGCCTCGAGTGAGTGCATTTTGAGATTTAGACTTCTAGCATTGAGTAGCATTACTCTTTTTGCTTGCCTGTTCCTGTTACAGTGGTGAATTTGTCATTTGAACCTTGCCTAAAAAGGCACTATAGGGGAAGAAAGAGCCTTAGCCAGTATCCGGAATCCCAGGGGTGACAGGTGCAGGTCATCTGTGGCAAAGCATTGTGGTCTGTCGACCATGTCATCCCAAGCAGACAGATACTGGATCCCCTTAGAATGACACCAGAAGCTTAGCCAATTGTTGAAGTCAATCATTTTCTCCTTAAACTGCGGTATCATTCTGGGCAATGGCAGAATGCTACTCAGGGCTAGGGTCATACCTGCCTGGGCTACAAGATCGGAGAGCTCTTCCATGTCTCTTTTCATGTAATCCAGGGAGGAATGTCTCAGGTCATTCACACCAACATGGAAAATGACAGAGTCATATTTGTACTTGTTGTGGAGTGACCTGAGTGCATGCGTTATGTGGCAGATCCTGGCACCTGACAGGCAGCTGACAGTAACCTTCTCCTTGTTAACCTGGTGAGTGAGACATCAGTGTGCCTGACTATAGAGTCACCTATGAGTAGTGTGTTGGGTACATTGTTTTGCCTGGGTAGGAGCCCATTTTCAGCGTAAGTCCAGGGAGAAAAGCTCCAAAGTGTTACAAAACTTTTTAAGAATAATAATTTTACAATCTTCAAAAATAATACAAAAGTGTCTGCAGTTTAAATAATTATACCAATTAGTCATGATATGAAAATATTGATTATGAATAGATACAATTTATATTACACTCATTTAATATTTAGAGAAATTTTATCCAATTTATAGACAAATTAATTGTAAGTTAATATAATACAAGCAGGAATTGCAATATGAAGTGAGAGAAAAGCAGGCTTATGGTATATTTAGAGAGAAAGCCAGGGGAGAGAAATTGACAGAACTAAGGAAATGAGTGAAGAAGGGAGAGTAAGAAGGTGTAAGGTATGGACAGGTACTTGTTCACATTTAGGGATATGGCTTATCCTGGTGCTGAACAAGAGCAGAGTCAGATTTTGGCTAGGAAGTCTTTCAGAATGGTTTTGAAGGATGGGGGGAGGGCATTAACCTGATGGATACAGGTAAGCAGTTCCAGGCCTTAGCAACCAGGTACAAGTACAGACAATGCCTGGCAGATTTGATAGGTTTGTGGACAGATAGGAGTGTTTGGTCATCGGATCATAAGGACCAACAAGGTATATAGATGTATAGAATGTTATTTAATGCTGGACAAACAGATGGATGCCGGATAATTTTAAAGGATCACAAGATCATAGCAAGTTACTAGGCTAATGGCCTTAGGGCCCTTACAAGCCTAGCCAAGTTCTACCCTTATTACCACGATCAGCTCCTAATGCCCATGTCCAAGAGGGACAGAGGTGGGACCCTCAGGGTGAATTTACAGTTACCCATCCAATCATCCAGATTTTATTTGAAGAGAGCCAATGAGGTTTTCCGTTTGACATGAAGTGGAAGTCTGTTTCAAAGGTGTGGTAACTTCTGGGAGACAAATCTGTCCCTCCAGCAGGTTCTAGTAATGTTAATGTTACCTACCAGGTTAAGGTCTTTAGAAAAAGTAACCCATGTACCATTTCACTTAAGGATATGCAACATTTCCAATAAAGCAGGGTCTGAGATTGCCTTATATGCAAGGCAGAGATTGGCTCTGAGTAGTCTGTATGAAACAGAATAAAGTTACAGTGATTTCAGATGATCCACATAGGACAAATGCTGGAGACCTTGAATTTTTCTTGTGAGGAACCTTTGTGGTTTCTCCAACTGCTGCAGGTGCTTGGAAAAAGTACATACCAAAAGGGGTGTTGCACTCAATTATTGGCTTGATGAGAGAAGAGTACAGGGAGGTTATAACTTCTTTATTTATGCAGACAATGCCCTTATGTATAAGATGAGCAATACAGAATGCCCTTCTTACCACTTCAGAGACATGGTGATCAAACGTAAGATGTGTGCCAAGGTCTCTCACCACTGAGTGCGTACTTAGGTGTTTCTACTGATGTGATAGTTAGCAGGAAAATTGCTCTTACTGAAAGGGATGATAATACATTTTTTTGCAGTGAGTTTAAAGCCATGACTTTGGCACCAATCATTTGTTGTGTAAGACCCTATTGCAGGATGTTGACATCATTTGGAGATTATATGACCACTCCCAGTTATTTATTTTATTTATTATTCATTTCCAGTTTGATGACCGGGGATGTCCACTGGGCTCAGAGAGCCTGTTTTCAGTGGAGGCCCTGAGAGAAAAAGCTCCATGTTACAAAGTTTAGATACAGATACAATATAGAAAAGAAGAACAATTTACAATTATGTTTCATGCTAGAGAGCAGGTGTAATTTCTTAGGTACATGTTACCTTTAGATAGAGACACAATATTATTAATGAACAATTTACAGTTACATTACATGTTAGAGAGCAGGTGTAGATTCTTAGGTACATGGCACCAATTTGATATTTACAATATGTACATATGTGTGGTAGCCTATAGATCATAGCTAGAGAGGCTAGTAATCATAGCTGGAGAGGGGTTTAGAGATGGAGAGAGAATTATAGGACTAGGTGGGCAGAACGCAGTTGCATTTTCTGTTAGAGTAAAGGTAGGAATGTAACGGAGATTTAAAGTTTTCAAAGTTTGCACAGGTCCTTAGAGAGGAAGGAAGAGAATTCCATTTTTTTTCCTAAGGAGAAGGATAGCAGGAGCTGACCAGCACTGCGATTGGGTTTTCGGATGCAGGTTAGGTTTTGGTGAGTAGATCTGAGAGTTCTCTGAGGGGTGTAGGGGAGAAGGATGTTGCATAGGGCAGGGCACTTAGAGGGGTGAAAGATTAGTTTGTGGGCTGTGGTAATCTGAAGATAGTCTAGATGGTTGGAGAGTTCAAGCCGGTGTAACAAATTAAGGGCAATACAGTGATGGGAGGAGTATTTGGCTTTGGTGACAAATTTAGAAATCTTATTATAACAGACTTCCAATTTTGAAGCGAGTGTGGCAGATAAGTTAGCTAATAGAGGAACGCCATACATTAGTGAGGGGAGTAGATAGGTTGTGGCAAGTGATTGTCTGGTGGAAGGAGAGAGAAACTGGATGTTCCTGTATAGCATACCAAGTTTTATATGGGTTTTCTTAATGTTTTGCTGGATGTGAGTGTCGAATTTCAGGTGTTCATCAATAATGACTCCAAGTAGTTTGGCAAAGGGACCAACCTCTATAGTGGAGTTATTTTGGCTAATGATTTGGAATGAATTTTTATCAAGAGGGGAAGCTTTTGAGGGAGAGAATAATAGTATTTTGGATTTATTGGCATTTAGTGAGAGGTGATTCTGAAGCATCCAATTTTCAGTGGTGGAGAAAGCAGCTTGGGTCAGTGTCTGAAGCTCTGGGAGGTTGGTGGCACTGCAGATTAATGTGGAATCGTCTGCATATTGTACAATTTTGATATTGGCTATGGCTTTGTGGAAATTGTTAATAAAGATGTTAAACAGCATTGGACTGAGTATGGATCCCTGGGGAACCTCAGTGGGGGTGGGAAGGAAGGTTGAGGTGCCTTCTATTGGAGAGGTAGCTAGAGAACCAGGATAAGGTATTCTGTGAGAGATTAAGGTCAGAGAGATGGTTTAGGAGATGGGTGTGGGAGATGGTATTAAATGCCTTGGACAGATCTAGAAGAACAGTAGAAACTATTTTTCCAGAGTCCCGGACAATATTTATTGTCTCTAGAAAGGAGAGAAGTGCAGTGGTTGTACTATGGCCTGAATGGAAGCCGTGTTGGGTTGGAGTGATTAGTTGGTTATTGGCTAAGAATGGCATGAGCTGAATGTGAATGTATTTTTCTAGTAGTTTGGAAATTGGGGAGAGGATGGCTATGGGGCAGAAGTTGAAGATGTTATTGTTTTTGCCTCCTTTATGGAGAGGTAGAATGAAGGCAGTGTGCCATAGTTTGGGAACATAAGATTCTAGTATGGATCTATTGATCAGGATGCTAATGGGAAGAGCGATACCATCTGCGGCTATCTTTAGGAAGGAGGATGGGATATTGTCAGAGGCATTGGAGCAAGGTTTTAATTTGGAGAGTAATTGTTTTATATAGGATATTGAGATGGGTTTAAGGTTTAATATAGTCGGAGGGTTGGGGGTGGAGGGTGTTGTAGGTGGTGGTGACGAAAGGGTGGATTGAGGGAAGGGGTTATTGTTAGGGAAGGTTTTGGTCAGTTCACCTATGGAGTTAGTGAAGAAGGAGTTGAATAGAGAGGCTATTTCAGGGTCAGATTTGCTGGTGTCAGGGCAGGGGTTGCTTTTGGTACCTGGGTTGAGAAGAGAATTAATGGAGTTCCAGAATTGTTTTGGGATTTTAGATTGGTTAGACTGGAGTTTAATATAATAGGGATTTTTGTCTCTGATGATTTGTTTTTTAGCAAGGTTGCGGAGTTGTTTATATGTAAGAAAAGTTTCAGGCTGCTTGTTTTGATGGTATGTTTTCCAGGATTTGTCTCATTGTAGCATACATTTTTTTCGTATCTTTGGTTAGCCAAAGGGCGGATTTGGTTTTTACTCTTTTTGTTCTTGGTGGCTCTAGGGAGTTGAGGATGTTTAAGAAGGAGGAGTTGAAAAATTCTACGGCATTATCTAGTGGAAGGGTTTTTAGTGGGTTCCAATTTGTTTGTTTCAGGGAGTTAGAGAAGGTAGTTGGGTCAAAGTTCATGAGGTTATGTGTGTGGATGACATGGTGTAGGTGAGGAGAGGAGTGGGTAGCTCGGTAGATAAATGCTGGCAAGTGGTCTCCTATAGGGTCGGGTGTGATGCCAGAGTTTAAGAATTTATTGGGATGGAAAGCTAGGATCCAATCTAGTGTGGTACCTGGGGGGTTAGTTTTATTGGGCCTGGTGATGGAGTTAGTAATTTGTGTATAGTTAAATAGATTGATGGATATGGTGGGATTGGGGTTATTGATTTTATTCCAATTGATGTTTACGTCTCCAAGTATATAGGTCTCTTGCTTAATATTGGTTGAGGTCCAGAGGAGTATGTCCTCCAGAGTAGTGGTGTTGTTACCAAGGGGGATATAGAGAGCAATGATACAAATGCTTTTCTGGTTATTTACTTTTAGCAGGCCTGTTACTAGTTCTGCATTACTGAATGTGGGTATAGGATTAGGGTATGGAGTGATGGATAGTAGGTTAGAGTAGATTAAGGCCACCCCACCACCTTGTCTGTTTGGGCGGTCATGTCTGAGGGATTGGAATACAGGAGGAAGGATTTCAGAGTCACTAATGTGAGGTTTTAGTCATGTTTCTGAAATGGTTACAATGTTGGGTTGGTTGTAGTTCAACCAGGCATGGAATTGGGTTACTTTACTTCTTAAACTTTGTGCATTAATGGTGAAGCATTTGAGGTTGATTTATGGTTAGCTTTATAGTTTGAGGTGGGGTGATTAGCAGTACAGGTAGTGTTTGGTCCAGGATTTGGATGTATGTCTCCAGTTAAGCAGAGGTAGTTGAAGAAGGGTAGTAGTATTTTTGATTTGATGTTTAGTAGTTGTAGGAAGTAAAGTATTAGCTTAGGAGTATAGTACTTAGTTGAGGGGGGAAATAATTTTATTTTGAAGTAGTGGAGTGGGTTGGGTTGAAGTAGTGAAGTGGATATGTTGTGGAAGCGTGTTTTTGAGTGATAAGAAAGGAGGTTGGGAGCGGGGGGATAGGATAGGAAGGGTGAGTGGAGTAGGTTGTGGGAGTAGGAGGTAGTGAGATATAAATGGAGTAAGACTAACATGCAGATGGTTGGGGTGAGAATGGTTTGAGGTAGGGGTCCAGGCATGGTGGATAAGTGTAAAGATATAGTAGTGGGAGATGAATTAGGGAGTTAGGTAGGAGAGGAAGAGTGACTGAGATAGGCCGGTGGAAGAAAAGGGATGGGGCTGTAGGGGAGGTGATTGGTTGATAGAGAGAAAAGGGGGTGGGGCTGTGGAGGAGGTGATTGGTTGATAGAGAGAGGGTGGAATTTAGGGTTCCAATAAAGGTAAGAGTACTGGGGAGGGTGGGAATTGGGGGCAGGGTAGGGGAGTGGAGTGAGCCCG
The DNA here is from genome assembly GCF_019279795.1 of Protopterus annectens. Lineage (NCBI taxonomy): Eukaryota > Metazoa > Chordata > Ceratodontiformes > Protopteridae > Protopterus > Protopterus annectens. The sequence goes on from NC_056742.1 coordinate 394,556,897, forward strand.
TAGGGCGAGCGGAGCAGGAAGAGCTAAAGAGAAGGTGGCTGGCTGAAACCAACCAGCCAGCTGAAGCAGAAAAGTGTGTTTTGTGACTGAAGTACAGGGACAGCAGGGGAAATGAGGCTGAGGGGAGTAAGGTGGTGAAATACAGCTCAAGTCAAGTCAAAGCAGGGCAGCGAGGCAAATATGAATGAGAGTGGGGGATAGCTTGGGAGAGAAGGAAAATAGATATAGGAGATCTTAATCAGTAAGTGGGAGAGCAGTGCCACCTAGTGGTAAAAATATATATGAGGCATATATATGGTGGGACTGGGGTTATGAGAGTTTACAGCACTCTATGTAGGTGTGGCTCTAGCCCAGAGTCAAGCATAATCACTAAAAACTATTAACAGAATAAGGCTATGTACTGTTCATAGTAAGAACAAGAGGTTTTGTTGTGTAGTACTATCAGGTAAGAAATAACTTAAAACAGGCTGGGTAAGAAATATCTTAACACAGGCAGGAGTCCAGCATTTAATAGACACAATAGTTGCAGTCATCAGCAAACTTTCTCAGCCACAAACCTTTAGTTTTTGCTTGTACTTCAGAGAAATAGATTCCAAACAGTAGAGGTCCCAGTACTGATCCCTGTGGAACACCACTGGCTACAGGTGTGCTGCTGGAGGTGGATTCCTCTATTTTGACCATATGTGTTCTATCAGTGAGCCAGTTGGTGACCCATGTAATGATATAAGGGTTGATACCTAGCTGGGAGAGTTTGTCAATGATGCCAGAGTGGGGGATAGTGTCAAAAGCCTTGGCCAAGTCTACGTAGGCTGTATGAACAGTTTTCTCCTCATCCAGGGCCTTGGTGACTGTCTCGAAGAAGTCCACCATATTTAACAGGCATAATCTCCCTTTGACAAACCCAAACTAAGTAGGGTCAAGTGTTTGGAGATTACCTATATCTTTGTTGATAAGGTCCATGATGATTTGCTCCATGGCCTTGCAGATAAGTCTAGTCAGGGGACAGTGGAAGCACAACCATTGTGCAAGGGAATAACAAATGCCATTTTCCATTCAGCTGGGACAAAACCAGTGCATGGACTATAATTGAAAAGAGTACCCAGTGGGGTTGACAGTTCTTGTTGGCGCCCATGTAGGACGCAGCTAGGGATGTTTTCGGGTCCCATAGATGCTGTGTTTTTGGCCTTAGAGAGAGCATTTACAACCTGCTCTTCAGAGATACAAGGTAGGGGGCAGGTGTTAGGGATGTCATGGGGTACGTGTGGTGGGGACAAGGGAGTGAAGTTTTCACAGAACCTGTTGGCCAACAGGTTAGCTATGTCTACAGGCTCAGTATATGTGGCTTCTTCAGAGGCTAAAAACACAGTAAAAAGGCGCCAACTACAATTTATACTATAGTCAGCCTCATTAACATCAGCTGTGATACATAATACATCACTTCCTTAAAAATAAATGTTTTTTTTAAAACACACAACATAGCCCCTGTTTTGAAATATAGGTCCTTTTTACGTTAACAAATTATAGTAGGACCTAAACTAGATTTTTTTTCATGTTGAATATAGCCATTAAATCTCATAGTAAAAATGTTGAGTTTACTTCTATATATACTCTACATATTTTGTTTATACATATGTGGTTGTCCTATTAGATGTTATCTCAGTTTTAACCTTAGTTTGTTAGTATTATATCATATTATATATACATATATGTACTTTTCTTACAGACAAATATTAATTTTAATTAAGTGTATTTGCTGTTAAGTATTTGAAGGGTATCTTACATATTGCATATATATATTGATTGAGTGTGTTTTAAAAAAAACATTTATTTTTAAGGAAGTGATGTATTATGTATCACAGCTGATGTTAATGAGGCTGACTATAGTATAAATTGTAGTTGGCGCCTTTTTACTGTGTTTTTAGCCTCTGAAGAAGCTACATTGTTGCAGTAGCGAAAACGCTATTTATTTTTTTGTTATAATAAAGCTGCGTTAAGGCTTTGGAGACTTTTCTGATTGCTGAGCACTCCTTCTGTTTTTCCAAAGTTTGTCTATATCCTTTTTTACAGGCTCAGTATATGTGGTATCATTAACTACCAGTTTGGTACAAATCTGGGACTTTCCTTTTAGGTTAAGAATATAACTAAAGAATGCCTTATGGTTGTCCATAGTTCAGGAGGTTAATTTAGATTCATAGTTTGCTTTGGAGGACTTCACAAGAAGTTTTATTTGCTTGTTTAAGCTGAGGAGGGAGTGTTTCCAGTTTAGGGCTTGCTCCCTCTTACTCTTACACAGCAATTTCTTCCTCTTATCGTAAAGCCTGTTAATGCTGCTGTGGTGCAGCGGTAGCATTGTTGCCTCACAGCAAGAGGTTCTCCCGTTTGATTCTTGGCTGGAGTGCGGGGAGTGCCTTCTATGTGGAGTCTACATGTCCTCCCCGCGGTTGGGTGGCGTTCGAAAGACATGTGTAAATGGGTGTGCCTTCGTTGAAGGTTGGACGTTGGGCTGGTACCTCAGCATTTGTGAAAATCTACTGCCAATCATTAGCAGACCGGAGTTCCACTGTGGTGACCCCTAACTGGGAAAAGCCGAAAGACAAACAACAACATTGTAAAGCCTGTTAATGGCAGTTGTCCACCAAGCAGGTTTGTTCTTCCTTGAGGAGCTTGTTTTGGTCCTCTCAGTTGCGGCAGAGTCAATGCAGTTATACAGGTGTTTGTATAAAGCATTGGTGTAGAACTCAGCATAGTTGCCAATTATGTCTAAGTGGAGGGCAATTAAGCTACTTGTACCATCCTGTAACAGGTTATCTGCTTTGGATACATTTTTTAGTTTAGTTGCTGCAAGAGGAGAGTCAGGTGTGATAGTTACTTCAAATGACACTGATTTGTGGTCAGATCTCACTAGGGAAGACCTCACAGTGGGGGTGCTACAGTTATTCCTCAATATTGGTAAGCAGCAGATCCAGGATATTGGCACCCCTTGTGGGAGTGTCAACTAGCTGGTCCAGGGCATTGGAGTAAACAAAGTCAAGGAATGTTTGGGCAAGTGTGTTTGAGCACTAGTAATTTAACCAGTCAATGGATGGGTAGTTAAAGTCACCCAAAACCATGGTGTTCAGCTGTATCTTGATAGACACAAGTAGATTCAAATAGGCAGAGTGAATGTCCTGATTCATGGAAGGGGTCCTGTAGCTGGCAATGATTTGAATAGGTGTCCTACCAACAGTTAATTGCACCTGAAGTATCTCCAGGAAATCATACTGTTTAACCAATCTGGAGGTGTATTTATCTTTAATTAATATTGATACACCGCCTCCTTTAGTTTTCATGCCTTCAGTTTGTGGTCTGAACGTGTGGAAGGAGGTGTAACCCAGTATGGCTTGGGTGCTCTCCACAGCCTTGAAACCAGTCTCCATGACTTCACAAATATTTGCATCTTCCAAGGTGAGGACTGCTTCCAGTGAGTGCAGTTTCATATTAAGACCCCTAGTATTTATCTGCATTTTATATGTAGTAAGAAGCTGTTATTATGTTAGCTGATGGGGTAGTTTGAACCAATTTAGGCTTTTTAGTGCTATACATTGGTGGGTTCTGAAAGAGGTATTTGCTGTAAATTTAGCAACTTTGTTATACATTGTTCAAGTTTTGATTTTTGTGATATCTGGAGGGTAGAAAGGATGGGAGCACCATAAAGAAGTGATGGAGAGGAGATAAGTGGTGGGAAGTGTAGTGTAATGACAGACTCTTTTCCCTGAAAACATGACTTCAAAACTTATGAGCAGCCAGAATTCTGCAATGCAACTTTCAACACGTCATTTTTTTTTTGTTAGAAGCAAATCCCTGTATCTTCAAATGGGTATTGCACTCCTCACATATCCCCTGGCTATTTCAAATAATTAACTTGTGGATACAACACCTTGTCCAAGCTGGGGCAACCATGAAGTTCACAAATCAGTCAAGAAACTATCATTTTTAACGGCATTTACAGTGTACTCATCTAGCAAGTACATGCAAATCTGCAACATTAACACTTGAAACAACTAGACCTCATGGGTGTACACTGACCAGACTGGAAAACTTTTGTTTTAAACTTCCAAACTTTGAAAAAGTACATTTTTTCTTACATTAACATCATGTTCTGAAGCCACAGAACTGTTTAATGTGCATCTGAGAGTGATGGCAGCATCTTCCAGGGTGTTTCTCCTGCAATATACCTACTTAGTAAGCTCAGTTATGAGTAGCCAGAAACTGCACTGTGTCTGCCATCTGCATGAGCAAAGTATGTAAGTAAGCCTGTGCAGGTTTGTCATGGTGGGTGCTGCTTTAGATGAACTGGCAGGCTCACTATCAGTGGGAACAAACTGCTCAGAAACTGCAACAATGTGTTCTGCACTATTCCCTTCGGAACGTCATATGTGTGGCTTTTCATTACCATCTCCATTTTTTTGTTACATCACTCTTGCTAACCAGGAATCAAAAGCATCTGAAACTACAAAAGGCAAGAGGTAACTTTGAGTCACTGACGCAGTGTTTTCCTTCCTACATTTAAATCTCACGGTGGTCTAATAAGACATTTATGTAATGCACATTTCATTTCACCTGATAAAATTCCTACACCACTAGAAGACTGATTTACTTGTCTCTTAATGTCTGATGATTCCTTTAAAAAAAATCTAAATTGTAGTGGCACTCAAACTGAAAAAACTATATAATTATTAAAATACTTAGCCCCAGTAACGTAGAGTCTGATACAAAAATTGTTCCCCAAAGCCAGTCTTTACATTAACTAATTTGCTGTCATCTACCCTTCCCTATGACCATGTAGACTGTGCCATTTTTATGGACTTCACACTGACCTGAGATAGTGTACAGCATCACTGCCTACTGATCCAAGTCTTTTCTATAACACTGCCGCACGCTTTGCTTCATTTTGTTTTATTTATTTATGTATTTATTTAGCAAATAGGTGAACACTGGAGATCCATTTCAGTTACAACCAATAGTCACAGAATGAAAGACTAGACAATATATCCACAACAATGAAAATGTAGACTGTATAACAAATAAATACAATTAATAGACAAGATGAATAGAACAAACGATATACATTGAGAAGGATTAGGTAGAAATGTGAAGCACTTATTTACATTAATAATCATAATACTGATAAAAAAAGGTATGAGCTATGTAATTCTGTCCTGCAGGTGCATACAAAGCTTAAGGAAATTCAACTACAACCATTTAATCCTCAAAGAAATGAATATAGAACTCAAGTGATGTACATACAGACAATGTCTCTGAAGGCAAAACTACCGTGTACAAACACTCATGCTACACCCACCACACAAAGTATGCACCCCATGCCTAGACCAACTTAAACACTTAAATGCAATCTGGCCTGTGACACTTAGTCCAAGAGTTCCATAAGTGTCTCTTTATATAGACTAGGGAGATACATCTCAGGGCATTTACACCGACATGGACTATGACTGAATCATACTTGTACCTGTGGTGCAATGACTTGATTGCATGTGTAACTAGGAGAATCCTGCCTCTTGAATGGTTTGTTGTTTTGCCAAAGGATGGTCTACACCTATCTGCTCTAGGCTTTGAATATTGGCTAAAACATTGTCCTTCTCCATAGAGCCTTTTTTTATGCAATGCCTAATTGGCAAACCTTCCAACATAACAAAATCTATCCAAAGAAATCTAAAGGTGTTACTTCTGAATACAAGGAGTCTAAACAACAAGCTTTCCTCACCTCTGAAAAGAATGCTGACATCTGTTCAGTTACTGAAACATGGCTTAAAGCTTTATCTACTCCATGTACTACCAATTACAGAAAAAAAAAAGTGCAAAGTGTTTTACTGGCTTTGAAATCCAGTAACACACTTAGTAAGTGTTGCTGCAAAGACAGCATGTGCAATTTATTTTATTTTTTTAAATAATTATGGGGGAGTTGACAAAGGACAAAAGTTACGGACAGTTTGTAAAATATTGATCTAATTTACTTAAACCATTTCATGGACACAGTGAAAATATAGGTGAGATATTCAGGGACAGTTGCGAGCAAAAGAATATCCCTTATGGGTGACCAGACCATCATAACACTTAGGGGGTTATACACCCCTGAAAGTGCTTTTATGGTTGGATCTCACACTAAAGAAGTGCTTTACAGGTTTATCTTTTTCTGATATTGGAGCTTAATCGTGTTCTCTGTAAACTACAATTTTTTTTTATGCTTTTCTGCCCCCATGTATGCTGACCATTGGACCTCTCTGATGAGATTTCAAACTATTTTTTTTCAGAGCTGTCTGGAGGGCGATGTCTTCACTGGCATCCTGAAAATAAGTACATTTATTATTTAGTCTAACCCTCCCTTGAGTAAGGGGACATGTGACATGCTTCATCATGGGAGCCACACCTTCCTCTTATGCAAGGGCTCATTGGAGGCTATCACCAGTCAGTGACTTACTATCCCATATGCATGCTCCCATGTTGCAGCCCTACCTCCTTCCTCCAAAGTACTAATACATTCCACAAATGGATCTGTCCTCTCAATCCAGCTAGGATTGGTACATCCATCCTTCTGCCAGGTCTAAGAAGCTCCTAAGCTGATAATCAAACATGGGTTGCCTGGACTGTAGTCATTGCTTTATCCCTCTACACTGCCAGAGATTCTTAAGGATCATAAATGAGTAAACAAACAAATACACAAAAACAAATAAACAACATTTGGGATCCCATCTTTCCAGCAAAAACCATGTCTTCATGGCTTCATTTGGCTAGTTGTACAGTTAGGAGTGCTGTTATATTATCCTTTTATTGTCCCTATTTGAGAAACTCTGATTGTTTCACACTATTTCTCATGTAACCATTGTTAATGTAATGATTTTAAACAGAAAATAATTTCTTTCTTTGGCTGGTGCCCCATTCTAGCTCCTAGAAGTAATCTGGTGGTCTGGAAATTATATTATATTATATAATACTTTAAACGTAACAACTCATACACAAGCCACTGATGGCCAAACATGCCTTTTCAATGTAAGCACAAATATATTCAGTCAAGGTGGAAAGATCTAGAGACCATATTTTAGAAATACTGTGACTACAATCAAAATGAAGATGAAAGATCCCATGGAAGCACTATCTTCAAGACTACAGGGTTGTTATGAGGGATTATATTTCTTGCATAAGAGAGTGGCATGCCCTCTCTGATATGAATAAAATGGTGAACCTTGGGTTTGCTCTGTGCATACACACAGGGGTTACAGACTTAAAGCCTTGACTTTATGTTGGTGACAGCTCGAAGAAACAAATGGACCATAAGGTATTGCCTTCTGGGGAACAAATGGATTAACAGACTCTAGACCCCATCCAGTTCGGGTTTGTAAAAGGCAGATCGTCTCCTAAACCTGATAGACTTCTTTGAAGCAGTCACCAAAGCCGTAGACAAGGGTAAGGTGGTTCACACAGCCTATCTAGATCTTGCCAAGGCTTTCAATACCATCCTCCCCACTCTGGAATTATAGATAAACTCACTAAACTAGGTAAAAATCCATATGTCACAAGATGGGTTGCCAACTGTTTCACTGACAGAACCCACACTGTGAAAGTAGCAGACTCCAAATCTGACTTCAGACCAGTGACAAGAGGAGTACCACAGGGTTCATTCCTGGGTCATCTCCTGTTTGGTATCTACCTTTCTGAAGTACAGGCTAACACAGAAGGTCATTGGCTAATGAAGTTCGCAGATGACTACAAACTAGGAGCCATAATCGAAACTCCTAATGATGTGGACACCCTACAAAAGGGCCTCACTGAGACAGATGCCTGGTGTCAAAGCCATGGCCTCAAGCTCAATGCCAAACAGTGCATTGTCATCCCCTTTGGTAAAAACTCTGTACCCATGAACTATAACATAGGCGGTAGTATACTTAACACTGAAAGTGTGATAAGAAATCTTGGGACACAGGTGGACAGTAGTCTCTCCTTTGATAATCACATTGCCACAGTAGTCAGGAAATCCTTCTACGTGGCACAACTCATCACAAAAGGTTTCTCATCCAGATAAAAAGAAGTCATTGTTTCCCTCTACTCATCACTCATTAGACCCATTATAGAGTACAACGCCCCTTTTGGTATGTATCTCACAAGACATCTACAACAACTGGAAAGGCTGCAGAAATACCTCACAAAGAGGATTACCAGCCTGAAACAGATGCCCTATGCAGACTGTCTCAAAAAACTCCAGCTTTATTCCATCGCATATCGCCTACTCAGAAGTGATCTCTGCCTAACATACAAAGCTATGTCAAACCCAGAGCTGTTGGACATGCTCTACATAAAGAAATCCCAATCCCTCTGAGCTACACTCTCTAAGGACCTAAACCTTGTCACCACAATAAACAGAACATGCCGGAGGGATAGATTCCTGTCCCAGAGACTTCCCATACTCTGGAATAAACTACCTATCTATATCAAACAAAGCTCCTCATTAGCACTCTTCAAGAAAAATCTTGATGATTGGATGGGAAATAGGAAATTCACCCCGGGGATCACCTCTGTGGCTCTACTCGACAGTGGCACAGGAAAATAATTGGGTGGCAAAAGCCAGGGTACCTTTTTGGCTGGGCTTGTATAGGCCCCAGGGCCGATAGCCTAGTACCTACCTATGAACCTATGAACCTAAGTGGAGACAGGGAAGCCTGATAGCCACTGATGTAAGGGGGCAAACAATTTCCCAAAAAGATATGATAAACGGCAATTGCATAAAAGTGTACAAAATTGAAGTTTATGTATTCAAAAAAGTTGGTGTAGTAGAATATTTAAAATATGTAATATGTACCTCACACAAAGCAACTCTCATGCAAATGGTGATCAAGTGAGATAATAGCCACACCAAGCCTCCATTAGGTTTTATTCAGCCTGAAAGCACTTGGGACTGTTTAAAAATGGGCAACTTACAGTGTCAGGTCATGAGCAGATTGGTGAGGTTACCATGCAAATTACTTCAGGAATGTGTTAATTGCCCTCCTGAAACTACACTTGATTGATTCAGTACTTATTCTTAGAAGTAATATAAAATGGCATTTGAACAAGAAGTTCTTCAGCTGTAAAAACAGTACTTGTTATCCTGACTCCAGCCATCCATCTTTCAGTAGTGTACTTTATACTTCACAAGGTCTTATGGATACCAGAGCCTATTCTGGCAGCCAGTAGGAATAAGGCATTGAAATGCATTCTGGACAGGATGCCATTTTTCTGTAAAACACACAGTTTCATTCACCCACACACTATAACCATGCCTACAGTTTGGGAGAATGCTAATTCCCCTTCTGTATGTTGCATCTAGGTGGTGGAAGGAAACTGTAGCACCCAAAGAAACCACATGGATATAGACAGGACAAGCAGAGGTCACACAGATGGTACACTGACTAAGGATCAAATTGGCGAACCTGTTGCTACGAGGTAGCAATTCTACTACCTGGAACACTGCAGTACCACACTAAATCCTGACATGATGAAATCTACAGTTGAATAATTCTGCTAATTTCTGATCTAGTTTGTTATTTTATTTTTTTAAGTAAGACAGATTTGTTCTTAAAAGAAAATGTAGTGTTTTATGTAGGGCCAGTTGCTAGTACTATATAGTTAATGTTATGGTAATTTATTTATTTATTTATTTGACATTTGTTGACAGGGTTAGTCTGACTGGGCAGAAGCCCCTTTTCAGCAGTGGCCCAGGGAGAAAAGCTCCACTAGTGATTACAAACCTGTGGTATAAAAAATACAATGGTTCAGAAGATAAAAAGAACTGTCTAAAGACAGTATACTCTAAATTATCTAGCAAATTACACAGATACTTTAAGTAATTAAAGGAGGTGTACAACATATTTACATTAGAAATTATAAGCAGTCAAAAATAACTAGAATCTAGCAGTGCAGTCCCTATAGGTGTATAATTGATTAACAATGGGTGAAGGACTCGTAAAGACACAGGACTGGAGAAAGAGTTTACTGATTACTGATGAGAGATGGTTATTTAAGATGTCAGGGTGACAACTGGTGAGCTTGCGATACTCTGTGTACCTATGGGGTCGACTGTAGTGAGAAGAGAATCTCAGAATCTTGATAAGACAGTGATCACTTGGAGAGTCAGGGAAAGTTATGGGGAAGTGATATTTTTGAGGATTGGAGACGAGTATCCAGTCAAGAAGGGAAGAAGTATTTGTGGGTTTGTTGGTGTGAGTAGCAGCAGTGATTAACTGAGAGAAGCCATAAGGATTAATATGTGTGGTACCCATCTATAACAAAAAAAAAAGAAAAAGCTGAGGGTGAAAGTCCTCACAGGATACCAAAAGTGCATACACCAAGCTTAGGATCAGTAATTTTGTTGCAAGATCAAAAAAAAAAAAAACATTAAGCGCTTTAGTCCCTACAAATGGGACTTCATCAGAATACATTGCTATAAATGTTACCTTATACAGACATATTCAAATTAGCCAAGCTCCAACACTCTCTATTAAAGGGAGACTCAACACAAACTGAAACATTCAAATTAATCCTATGAAAGTTAAAATAACAATATAAATAATATTTCTACCATAGGAATATAAAAATATTAAAAAAATAATATAATTAATTATAATTTTGTAGACCTTAATTTCAGCAGTGGTTGTATTGATAAAAATTCATTCAAGCCGAACCCACAGACATTGCCAACATCCTAGCTGACAGGTTCAGCGCAAACTTCTCCCCCCCCCACCAAAAGGGCAAATATTTAGCCCAGCAGAGTGCTGCCCCCCTGACATCTCAGATGCTCAGGTAAGAGCTGCCCTCTCCAAAGCAAATAACACAGCATCAATGGGACCAGATGATCTCCCGGGCGGCGTCCTACATGAACTCCAAGAAGAGCTAAACCCAAACATAAAACTACTGTTCAGTCTCAGCCTTACTACAGGATATGTACCCAAAGAGTGGCGTACAGCAACAGTGGTCCCTCTCCACAAAGGTGGTGCCTCAACGGATCCTGGAAACTATCGCCCCGTAAGCCTGTCTAGCTTCATAGGTTCATAGTTTCATAGTATAGTACTAGGCTATCTGCCCTGGGGCATTTGTAAGCCTAGCCATAGTGATGTGGCTTTTGCCACCCCATGAAATGGTACAAAAATGTACAGAATAAATCTAGAATACTGTGCCTCTGTATAGTAGTGACACAATGAAGGTCCCCTTATATAATAGAATTAGTTTACTGTGCCCCTGTCTAGCAGTGATACAGATGTGACCCCTGGGGTAAACTTACGATCTCCCATCCATTCATCAAGATTTCTCTTGAAGAGAGTCAGTGAGGGGCTCTGCCTAATACGAACTGGGATCCTGTTCCAAAACATGGGAAGCCTCTGGGTTATGAATCTATCCCTCCAGCATGTCCTATTCATACTTGTGCCGAGGTTTAAGTCTTTAGCTCTCGTGGTCCTGATGGATTTGGATTTTTTGAGGTGGAGCATGTCCATCAGATCCTGATTGGACATGGCCTTGTACGTCAGGCAGAGATCACCTCTGAGCAGGCGGCATGCTACTGAATAGAGCTGAAGTTTCTTTAGTCTGGCAGAATAAGACATATGTTGGAGACCCTTGATCCTTTTGGTGAGGTACTTTTGTGGTCTCTCCAGCTGTTGCAAATGCCGGGTGAGGTACATAACAAATGGGGCATTGTACTCAATTATGGGTCTGATGAGGGAGGAATATAGGGGTACAATGACATCCTTGGATCTGGATGTGAATCCCTTCATGATGAGGTGTGCAAGGTAGAATGTTTTTCTAACCACTTTGGCAATGTGGGTGTCAAATGAGAGGTCGCTGTCTACTTGGGTCCCTAGGTCTCTGATTACTTTTTCCGTACTCAGTGGGTTGCTGTCTATGTGATAATTTGTGGGTACTTTGTTTTTCCAAAGGGATGACTATACATTTTTTGGCATTTAGTTTAAGGCCATGACTACGGCACCAGTTGTCCGTTTCAGTGAGGCCTTTTTGTAGGATGTGTGTGTCTGCTGGTGTATCGACTATGGCGCCTAGTTTGCAGTCATCTGCTAACTTTGTCAGCCACAGCCCTCCCTTGTTTGCTTTAACATCTGAGAAATAAATGCCGAACAAGAGGGGTCCCAGGACAGATCCCTGTGGAACACCACTTGTGACTGGCTTTGAGTCTGACATTGCTCCAGCGATTTTAACTTTATGGGTTCTGTCCTTTAGCCAGTTTGCAACCCATCTAGTGACATAAGGGTTTACTTTTAAGCTGTTTAGCTTATCTATGATGCCTGAGTGGGGTATTGTGTCAAGGCCTTAGCCAAGTCCAGGTATGCTGTATGGACTGCTTTGCCCTCATCAATGGCTCTAGTGACTGTTTCAAAAACGTCAACCAGGTTTAAAAGGCAGGATCTGCCCTTTACAAAGCCGAACTGGGTGGGGTCAAGTGTCTGTAGGTCCCCTATGTCTCTGTTTATGAGTTCCATAATGATTCTTTCCATAGCTTTGCAGACCAGGCTAGTTAAGCTTATGGGGCGGTAGTTTCCAGGGTCTGTAGAGGCAACCCCCTTGTGGAGTGGGACCACTGTTGCTGTACGCCAGTGTTCAGGTACATATCCCGAAGTAAGGCTAAGGTTAAATAGCTTTTTTATGTGTGAGTTTAGCTCCTCTTGGAGTTCACGTAACACGCACCCCGGGATACCGTCAGGTCCCATTGATGCTGTTTATTTTGCTTTGTTTAGGGCGGTTCTCACTTGGACATCTGAGATGACAGGGAGATTACATTCAGCTGGGATAAGTATTTCTTCTTTTGGGGGTAAAGGAGGGGAGAAATTTGCACTGAACCTGTCAGCCAGAATGTTAGCAATATCTGTGGGTTCAGTGTATTTTTTGTTGTTGTGAACCAACTCTGAGCATATCTGAGGGTTTCCGCCCAGGTTTCTAACATAGCTGAAGAAGGCTTTGTGGTTATCTTTAGTGTCCTTAGCGATTTTTCTCTCAAAGTTTGCCTTGGATGTTTTTATGAGAGAACGTAGTTTTCTGCTAATGTTTATCAGAGATGTCTTCCCTTCATGGGATTTCGCTCTGACGTGCAGTAGCTTCCTTCTTTTGTTATACAATTTGTTTATGGCTGAGGTCCATCAGACAGGATGCTTACATTTGGTGGAGAGGGACTTGGATTTGTTTGGGATTGCATGATCCATGCATTCTTGGAGATGTCCATAGAAAGCATTTGTGAAGGATTCGGCATTGTGGGATGTGGTATCCACTGGCACAGTGGGCTTAAAGGATACCATCTCAGTCTTAAGAAGAGTGAAGTCTGCTTTTGAGAAGTTTTTCACTGTGGTCTTTTGTGCTGGGGTGGAGGTGGGATATGTATATCCAGGGTGATTAGTTTGTGGTCAGATCTCACTAGTGAGGGGTATACTTCGGTGTGGAGCATTTTGTCCCCATGTTTGTGATGATCAGGTCAGTGGGAGAGGTGACTAGTTGTTCCAGTGCATTTGAATTTATGAATTCCAGGAACCTTTGGGCTAGGGTATTAGGGCTAGAATAATGTACCCAATCTATGTTTGGGTAGTTGAAGTCTCCCAGTATGATGGTATTTTGTGATACATTCATATCCTCCAATGTCTTCAGGAAGGCTGAGTGGGGTTCTTGAGATTGGGAAGGTGGTCTGTAACATGCTACCAGTTGTATAGCAGTTTTGCCTATGGTTAGTTGCACCTGTATGGTCTCTGATGCTTCATGTGTTGCTACTAACCTGGAGGTGTGGGTGTCCTTTATGAATATGGACACTCCCCTCCTTTGTGGTTCAGCCCAGGTTTTGGGGCCGAAAAGCATGATACGAGGTATAGCCTGGTAGTGCTGGGGTGCTCTCAGGAGCCTTGAACCAGGTTTCAGTTACTGCACAGACGTCGATGTTCTCCATGCTGAGGAGTGCATCAAGTGCCTGCATCTTGAGATTTAGACTTCTGGCGTTGAGCAGCATTACCCTTAGTTTTTTTCCATTTTTGTTTTCTAAGGAGGTGGGTTTGTCTTTTGAGCCTTGCCTAAAAAAAGGCACTATGGGGGTGGCAAGAGCCTTAGCCAATATCCGGAAGCCCAGCGGTGACAGGTGTAAGCCATCCCTTGCGAATCAGCGTGGCTTGACCAACATATCATCCCAGGCAGACAGACATTGGATCCCCTTAGAATGACACCAGTACTTGAGCCAATTGTTAAAGCTGATCATCTTGTCTTTGTATTGTGGTATCATTCTTGGTGAGGGCAAGATGCTGCTCAGGGTCAGGGTCATACCAGCCTGGGCTACATAATCGGAGAGCTCCTCTATGTCTCTTTTCATGTAGTCCAGGGAGGTATGTCTCAGGTCATTCACACCAGCATGGACAATGACGGAGTCATATTTGTACTTGCTTTGGAGTGACCTGAGTGCGTGTGTTATGTGGCAGATCCTAGCTCCCAATAGACAGCTCACAGTCACCTTCTCCTCGTTCAGCCTGGTCAGTGGGACATCAGTGTGTCTGACTATGGAGTCACCTATTACTAGTGTATCAGGCAAGGTGTTTGGCCTTAAGGGCTGCGATTGTTCGACACACTGATTTATTGAAGTATGTGTTGCATGTGTTTTGTTTTGATGTGGTGGATTTTTGGATGTCTGCTTTGGGAGCCTCTGTTGTTTTGGTAAGTTTTTTATTAGAGCCTCCGAGTATGTCTTTGTGTTTTTATGTGTTTGGTTTGCAGTTGTGGTAGGTCTATGTGGGACTGGGATTGTTGTGTGTGTGGTTGCCATCTCCTCCTGTCTGGTCATGCCAGCCCTGAGTTGAGAGAGTTCAGCCTCCAGTTTGGCTATATAGTTGCATCTCTCACATGTATTTGTGTTTGTTGGGAGGAGGAGAGGGTTGTCTGTGTACATGAGACAATTGTAGCATTGTCTCAAGATACCCAGATTGACCAGCTGAACTGGAGACAATGCCAGTAATCTACCACTCGACATGCTAGAACAGTATAAGGGAGTGGTATACCTTTAAGGGAAGTGGGTATTCACAGGGGTGGTAAGTAGATCTAGTGCTTTACTTAGTACGAGAGTGCTTACTTAGTAGAGAAGTATTGAGAGCAAGTGCTAGGCTTATAATACAGTGAGTAGTCTGGTTATACTAAGAGTAGAGCTTCCTTAAGGGAAAATTTGAAGAGCAGACTTGGCGGAGCCAGAAAAAGTTTAACCTTGTTTCACTGGCGCTGCGCTATGCGCATGACCACGCAAAGCCGTGCAAACGTGGATTTTAAACAGTGAACTACAAAAGAGCTAGAAATGGTCCAAAACAACCAATTACTACAGCTTCTTGTGCTGAGGTCACTTCCCCCAAGGACAGGTAGGCTGCTCAAGGCTCCCCACTCCCACTGGTGAGCAAAAAAACTTCCTTCTATCCAAGTAAGGTAATGGACAACACAGGAACTACACCACAGCCCGGAATACAGCAATGCCTATAAACTGATCTAAACTAGTCGAGGAAGGCGGGAAAACAAGGATTATTTTTTGGTTTTTTGGTAGAAACACACAGAAAATGCAGAAACAGTGATAAATTAGTTACACAGGCTAGCACACTTTAGTGGGCAGCCTCCACAGTTAAATTAAACAAACAAACAAGCAAACTTTCGATCAAATTCGACTAAAATGTAACTTTAAGTGCAGATTTTAAAATAATGCAGCAATCAGTTAAAAAACAGTTCATGCTAGTTCAAGGTAAGCTACAGAAGCTATTCCAAGTGAAAAAGCAAAGATACTTAAATCCAGAAGGTAGTCGCTTTTCTGAGTTCCCTGCTGCTAGGACCACTCTGTAAACCCACGTGGAGCTTGTCTGAGCAGTATAGCCAGAAAAACGCCCAGAGACGGATTTTAAACAGTGAACTACAAAAGAGCTAGAAATGGTCCAAAACAACCAATTACTACAGCTTCTTGTGCTGAGGTCACTTCCCCCAAGGACAGGTAGGCTGCTCAAGGCTCCCCACTCCCACTGGTGAGCAAAGAAACTTCCTTCTATCCAAGTAAGGTAATGGACAACACAGGAACTACACCACAGCCCAGAATACAGCAATGCCTGTAAACTGGTCTAAACTAGTCGAGGAAAGGGGGAAAACAAGGATTATTTTTTTGTTTTTTTTGGTAGAAACACACAGAAAATGCAGAAACAGTGATAAATTAGTTACACAGACTAGCACACTTTAGTGGGCAGCCTCCACAGTTAAATTAAACAAACAAACAAGCAAACTTTCGATCAAAATCGACTAAAATGTAACTTTAAGGGCAGATTTTAAAATAATTCAGCAATCAGTTAAAAAACAGTTCAGGCTAGTTCAAGGTAAGCTACAGAAGCTATTCCAAGTGAAAAAAAGCAAAGATACTTAAATCCAGAAGGTAGTCGCTTTTCTGAGTTCCCTGCTGCTAGGACCACTCTGTAAACCCACGTGGAGTTTGTCTGAGCAGTATAGCCAGAAAAAAATGCCCAGAGGCGGATTTTAAACAGTGAACTACAAAAGAGCTAGAAATGGTCCAAAACAACCAATTACTACAGCTTCTTGTGCTGAGGTCACTTCCCCCAAGGACAGGTAGGCTGCTCAAGGCTCCCCACTCCCACTGGTGAGTAAAGAAACTTCCTTCTATCCAAGTAAGGTAATGGACAACACAGGAACTACACCACAGCCCAGAATACAGCAATTCCTGTAAACTGGTCTAAACTAGTCGAGGAAGGCGGGAAAACAAGGATTATTTTTTTGTTTTTTTGTTTTTTTGGTCTGCAAAGCTATGGAAAGGATCATCATGGACCTCATAAATAAAGATATTGGGGACCTACAGACACTGGATCCTACCCAGTTCGGCTTTGTTAAGGGTAGATCCTGCCTCTTAAACCTGGTTGATTTCTTTGAAACAGTCACCAAGGCCATTGACGAGGGGAAGGTGGTCCACACAGCCTACCTGGACCTCACAAAAGCCTTCGATACAATACCCCACTCGGGCATTATAGATAAGCTCACCAGCTTAAATATAAACCCCTATGTCACTAGATGGGTTGCAAACTGGCTCAAGGACAGAACCCACATGGTTAGAATTGCTGGAGCCATGTCAGACTCCAAACTAGTTACAAGTGGCGTCCCACAAGGCTCAGTCCTGGGACCTCTCTTGTTCGGTATATATTTCTCGGAGGTACAGGCCAACACGGAAGGACTGTGGCTGACTAAGTTCGCAGATGACTGCAAACTGGGCACCATAATCGACTCTCCAGCTGACACAAGCATCCTCCAAAAGGGCCTCATAGAAACAGACAACTGGTGCCAGAGCCATGGCCTCAAGCTAAATGCCAAAAAGTGTATAGTCATCCCCTTTGGCAAAAACAAAGTGCCTACAAATTACCACATAGGTGGTAATCCATTAAGTACAGAAGAAGTAATTAGGGACCTGGGGACCCAAGTTGATAGCAATCTCTCATTTGACAACCACATGGCCAAAGTGGTTAGGAAAAACATTTTATATAGCCCACCTAATCATGAAGGGATTCACATCTAGATCAGGGGAGGTCATCGTGCCTCTTTACGCATCCCTCATCAGGCCCATAATTGAGTACAATGCCCCTTTTGGGATGTACCTTACCAGACACCTGCAGCAACTGGAAAGACCCCAAAAGTACCTCACCAAGAGGATCATAGGGCTCAAACAGATACCATATGCTGCCCGGTTAAAGAAACTCCAGCTCTACTCAGTGGCACACCGTCTGCTCAGAGGCAATCTGTGCCTGATGTATAAAGCCATGTCCAACCCGGAATTAATGGACATGCTGCACCTCAGAAAATCCAAATCCCATCGAGCTACGCGCTCGAGAGACTTGAACCTCAGCACTGAAATAAATAGGACATGCTGGAGGGACAGATTCATAACCCAAAGGCTCCCTTCACTCTGGAATAAAATCCCAGTCCAGGTTAGGCAGAGTCCCTCATTGACTCTCTTCAAGAGGATTCTTGATGAGTGGATGGGAGATCCTAGGTTTACCCCGGGTATCACTTCTGTGTCACTGTTAGACAGAGACACAGTATACTAACCTCGAAAAAGGGCATAGCAAAATTAATTTAAAATGGGTGACAAAAGCCAAACACACTCTGGCTAGGCTTATAAATGCCCTAGGGCAGATAGCCTAGTATTAACCTATGAACCTATGTATTAGATTTCAATCTAAGCTACCAAAACAGTTCTGTATGTTCCAGTCTAAATTCCCAATCACCCCCATGTGGGTTGATTTTCATCTGTTCCAGAATAGTAAAAGAATTGTTTTTACATTGCAAACTAGACATTAAGTTTTTATATAATGCACTGTTAACATTTTTGTTCTTAATGTTATATGCATGCTTGTAAATTCTTTTACATAGACAATGTTCAGTTTTAACCATGTAAACACTAGAATATCCTGTACATTTTGCTATGGATATCGCCCCTTTACTGGAACAATTCCCTTTCCGTAAATACATCTTTAAATTTAAAAGCGTTATCCAAAACCAAGGTTTCTCCTTCTAAAATAAAGGCACATTGATTACACCATCCACAACTGGTCTTGCTAAAATATTTTGAATTGGGATCTGCGTCCTTAATCTGATTGGATTCAAAAAGATTTTTAAAATTACTGGCTGTTTTATAAATGAAGCGCAGTTCACTTCCTAATAATTTGCAAATAATGGGATTTACCTTAAAAATATTCCATTTCCTGTTAACAATGTTTTTATTTTTTCTCATAGCATTATTATATTGCAGTACTAAAGCTTGCTCATATCCTCCTTCCATCTTCATGCTTAATGGACTTAAATTATCAGTGGTGATAATCAGGTAGATATTTATGAACCCATTCACATAAAACCTCATTTTTAATTTGTCTTATCAAATCCTCAGGCTAGCCCCCAGCTAAAGACATATTAATTAAGCTATCTAATTCAACACATACATTGTCAATATCCGAGGTCATTCTTGCTACCCTAATGCATTGACCTTTCACTAAGTTCTTTCTCTGAAAGAATGGATGATAACCTGAAAAATGTAAATAAGAATTACTAACAGTCAGTTTCCTGTAAATTTGGGATTTAAAATCATTTTTGGAATGCATAATCAAAGTGACTTGTTATAATGTGAGGTAAATCTCAAAAATTCTGGTGTAGTGTTTAAATATACCACAAAATATTCAATCTGAGTCTCTGAGACTTCCCATAAAATAAATATATCATCCAAAAATCTAGGGTACAGTCTGACATATTTAAAGAGTTCACAATTAAATACACATCTTTTCCCATGCCACCAAAACCATTGTGCATGCTGCATCCATCACCACCCTCTTTATTTGTGTAAATAGTTCGCCTGCAAAATAAATACAGTCGTTGTCTAAAACTAAAGATGCCAATTCAGTAATACAATTTATCCTATCATCTGATAAAAAAAATCATAATCCATTAAACAAATCTAGACCTTCATCATTTGGAATAGTGGTAAACAAGTCCACCACATTAATAGTAAGAAAAACAATAGTTTCATTCCAAAGGTTTCCCTTTAAACATCCCAGGAAGGTAATTTAAGTATATCAAATTGTATGGCTAGACAAGGAAGTGACATTTATAACAATGTATTCTGATGAAGTCCTATTTGTAGGGATAAAAGTGCTTAATGCTCTTTGTTCTTACATTAAAATTACTGATCTTAAGCTCAGTGTATGCACTTTTGGCATCATATGAGGACCTTCACCTCCAGTGTTTTCTTTTTCTGTTACAAATTACCCATTTGTACAATCTCATGCTGTCATTTGTAAATAAAATGCATACATTTTGATCAAGTACATCATTTAACTTTTACATACATCACAGAAACTAGGAAAGGTTACATATGTTATCCGTGTTCCAAAATTGTTTAAGGGAACCTTAGCTTTAACAAACTCACCATCACCTGCCTAACTGGACAAGATATATAGTAGGGCAACACATTTTATAGCTCATGACAAAGTCATGACACGCCACTCTAAAGATCCAAGATCTATCTACATAAAATGGATGCACATATCAAACAGAATGCCAAACACCCAATTTGGTTGCCCACAGAATACTTTGCAAACAGCAGTGCCCTCACCTGTTAAACTTTTTTAAATGACATACTCTACAAGAAACCTCAGAAAAGGCAAAAAGAGCCTAATTCAATTACCCAAGACTACTAGCAAAACAGGTGACAATGCTTTAATATATCACCTAGCAAAACAGTAGAATGAACTCCCATTATCAATTTATGTAACTGATAACCTTTTCCACATCAAAGACACACTCTGGAAATACTGCCCAAAGCATATACTTTGCCCATAATATGACTAAAGTACAGACTACTATATTTAGGCACTGGAATACACAGCATTCAAGCCTTCTTTCTCTTTGGCTAATCCTCACTTTCACTTTTCCCTCACATTAGTATATTACTTCGCTTTTCAACATCATATAAAGGTGTTTCTAAAACTATATCTTCTTAATTCTGTTCATATGTATTTTCACAAATAAATAGATCCACTGATATTTGCAACATTTTACTATTCTGTTTCTCATCTCTCCACTATTTGTTGAATTACAAGGAAATATGTCCACTTACACTAATATACAACATGATGTGGACTAATGGGAACCTCAATGTACCTTGATTTGACTCCGAGCATCTATTACATTTTCTTGGTGAAATAATGAATGATTGAAATATAATCAAATTTTGTAAACATTTGGTCTAAAAGTATAATAAATAAATAAATACATACATGCAAAAAGGAATAAACAAATTTATAAAGTGTTGCTAAAATGGTACTGTAATTCAAGATCTACTTGACTGGAAAGGAAGACCTCAACACAGACATGACATCTTATGGCAAAAGAAAAAAAATGAAAAAAAGTTTATACAAGAAGCAAGAGGCAAAAGCTAAAAAAAATCTGAGCTCAAAAGAAAAAGGGAGGAGGATAAGACCAGTGTGAGTTTGCTTCCTATTGACAAACCTAACACACAGAATTTGTTCCAGGCTTTACTTGCAGAACAGTGTCATAGTCCTGATCTGAGATGGTCTTAGAATAACCTAAGACTCCTAAAGATTTATGAAAACATTAAAGTTAAATGGATGGAACACCAAAAAATGTTTCTGAACTGTGATTATTAAGTGATGGATACCATTATTAAATCTGTCCCTCAACATCTAATAAGAGAATTTTCTTGCTAACTATACCACAAATAAAGGAATAATATCAAGAAGGCCAAAAAGAACATCAAAGCTGCATAATCAGATAGTATACCAGCTTAAGTCTTTAAGGCCCAAGATGAATAACTTACACTGCAGTGTTACAGATTTATTCACCAAATGTGGAACACTGAGGAGATTCCAAGAAAGAATGCCAACACAGTACTATTATCAGTAAATCAGTGTATGAAAGTTATTATATACATATATATATATATATATATATATATATATATATATATATATATACACATACGTGTTTATATACACACACACACACACACACACACACACACACACACACATATATATATATATATATATATATATATATATATATATATATATACACACACACACACACACACACACATATATATATATATATATATATATATATATATATATATATATATATATATATATATATATATATATATATATATATATATATATATAGATATATACATATATATATATATATATATATATATATACACACACACACACACACACACATATATATATATATAAAATCTCCAAACAATTGCCTGTGCACGTTAAACGTAAACGTGCGTGCACAAAAAGATCAGCGATAAACACCAAAATAAATCCAGCACTGCACTTTCGACCAAAGTAAATAAATAAATCAGAAGGAGCATAAATATTTATTAGCTCGTAGACAGTAAATACACTCCAAACCGGTTTCACCCTTTAGGTGTAATCCACAATCAAATTCAGACAGACTACAACCTCCATTAAATAGTGATTTAGTATGAAAAGAATATCATAATCTTGGAACATGAAAAGAGAGGATATATGAAGGAATGAGACAGAAACCTTATCAACTTGGCAACTCTCCCACATCAGAATCTTCACATAGTTTACATTTTTGTAACTTATTTGTTTTATTAGGTTACTGTTTGTTCCTGTATATAAAATTTCAGTAAAATATATAAAAAAAAAAGAATGCAGAGAGACCTGTGTGTCCAGAACCGAATTACTGGGCCATCTTAGGG